>NC_089880.1:33950000-33952500 GCF_040182565.1 Anser cygnoides | reverse complement strand
AACCCTAACCCTAACCCTAACCCTAACCCTAACCCTAACCCTAACCCTAACCCTAACCCTAACCCTAACCCTAACCCTAACCCTAACCCTAACCCTAACCCTAACCCTAACCCTAACCCTAACCCTAACCCTAACCCTAACCCTAACCCTAACCCTAACCCTAACCCTAACCCTAACCCTAACCCTAACCCTAACCCTAACCCTAACCCTAACCCTAACCCTAACCCTAACCCTAACCCTAACCCTAACCCTAACCCTAACCCTAACCCTAACCCTAACCCTAACCCTAACCCTAACCCTAACCCTAACCCTAACCCTAACCCTAACCCTAACCCTAACCCTAACCCTAACCCTAACCCTAACCCTAACCCTAACCCTAACCCTAACCCTAACCCTAACCCTAACCCTAACCCTAACCCTAACCCTAACCCTAACCCTAACCCTAACCCTAACCCTAACCCTAACCCTAACCCTAACCCTAACCCTAACCCTAACCCTAACCCTAACCCTAACCCTAACCCTAACCCTAACCCTAACCCTAACCCTAACCCTAACCCTAACCCTAACCCTAACCCTAACCCTAACCCTAACCCTAACCCTAACCCTAACCCTAACCCTAACCCTAACCCTAACCCTAACCCTAACCCTAACCCTAACCCTAACCCTAACCCTAACCCTAACCCTAACCCTAACCCTAACCCTAACCCTAACCCTAACCCTAACCCTAACCCTAACCCTAACCCTAACCCTAACCCTAACCCTAACCCTAACCCTAACCCTAACCCTAACCCTAACCCTAACCCTAACCCTAACCCTAACCCTAACCCTAACCCTAACCCTAACCCTAACCCTAACCCTAACCCTAACCCTAACCCTAACCCTAACCCTAACCCTAACCCTAACCCTAACCCTAACCCTAACCCTAACCCTAACCCTAACCCTAACCCTAACCCTAACCCTAACCCTAACCCTAACCCTAACCCTAACCCTAACCCTAACCCTAACCCTAACCCTAACCCTAACCCTAACCCTAACCCTAACCCTAACCCTAACCCTAACCCTAACCCTAACCCTAACCCTAACCCTAACCCTAACCCTAACCCTAACCCTAACCCTAACCCTAACCCTAACCCTAACCCTAACCCTAACCCTAACCCTAACCCTAACCCTAACCCTAACCCTAACCCTAACCCTAACCCTAACCCTAACCCTAACCCTAACCCTAACCCTAACCCTAACCCTAACCCTAACCCTAACCCTAACCCTAACCCTAACCCTAACCCTAACCCTAACCCTAACCCTAACCCTAACCCTAACCCTAACCCTAACCCTAACCCTAACCCTAACCCTAACCCTAACCCTAACCCTAACCCTAACCCTAACCCTAACCCTAACCCTAACCCTAACCCTAACCCTAACCCTAACCCTAACCCTAACCCTAACCCTAACCCTAACCCTAACCCTAACCCTAACCCTAACCCTAACCCTAACCCTAACCCTAACCCTAACCCTAACCCTAACCCTAACCCTAACCCTAACCCTAACCCTAACCCTAACCCTAACCCTAACCCTAACCCTAACCCTAACCCTAACCCTAACCCTAACCCTAACCCTAACCCTAACCCTAACCCTAACCCTAACCCTAACCCTAACCCTAACCCTAACCCTAACCCTAACCCTAACCCTAACCCTAACCCTAACCCTAACCCTAACCCTAACCCTAACCCTAACCCTAACCCTAACCCTAACCCTAACCCTAACCCTAACCCTAACCCTAACCCTAACCCTAACCCTAACCCTAACCCTAACCCTAACCCTAACCCTAACCCTAACCCTAACCCTAACCCTAACCCTAACCCTAACCCTAACCCTAACCCTAACCCTAACCCTAACCCTAACCCTAACCCTAACCCTAACCCTAACCCTAACCCTAACCCTAACCCTAACCCTAACCCTAACCCTAACCCTAACCCTAACCCTAACCCTAACCCTAACCCTAACCCTAACCCTAACCCTAACCCTAACCCTAACCCTAACCCTAACCCTAACCCTAACCCTAACCCTAACCCTAACCCTAACCCTAACCCTAACCCTAACCCTAACCCTAACCCTAACCCTAACCCTAACCCTAACCCTAACCCTAACCCTAACCCTAACCCTAACCCTAACCCTAACCCTAACCCTAACCCTAACCCTAACCCTAACCCTAACCCTAACCCTAACCCTAACCCTAACCCTAACCCTAACCCTAACCCTAACCCTAACCCTAACCCTAACCCTAACCCTAACCCTAACCCTAACCCTAACCCTAACCCTAACCCTAACCCTAACCCTAACCCTAACCCTAACCCTAACCCTAACCCTAACCCTAACCCTAACCCTAACCCTAACCCTAACCCTAACCCTAACCCTAACCCTAACCCTAACCCTAACCCTAACCCTAACCCTAACCCTAACCCTAACCCTAACCCTAACCCTAACCCTAACCCTAACCCTAACC
>NC_089880.1:33785000-33945000 GCF_040182565.1 Anser cygnoides | reverse complement strand
TCCCCCACCCTCCTTTTTTGGGTTCCCCCCTAATATTAAGAGTTCTTCTGCCCAATTTTGAGGGACCCCACAATTTTGACGTTCCTTCCCCTAACTTTGGGCTTCAACCCTTCAATTCTGGGGGGAGCTCCCCCCCTCTTATTTTGGCCTTCCTCCCTAATATTAGGCCTAACCCCTAAGAACCTTGACCCCTAACCCTACGGCAACCACGGATCTAACCCTAACCCCTACCCCAACAAACCCTAGAAACCCTAACCCTAAAAACCCTTACAGCCCTAACCCGATAAAATTTACCACACTAAACCCCTGAAGACTGCTCTAGGGGGTCCACATTCAATTCTGGAATTTAACACTTCCATTTAAGTCCTCTTCCCCCCCAACTTGGGGGTTCGCCCACCCAATTTTGGGGGGGACACAACCGATTTTGGGGGGGACAGAACCGATTTTGGGGGGGACACAACCGATTTTGGGGGGGACACAACCGATTTTAGAGTCCCCCACCCTCCTCTTTTGGGTTCCCCCCTAATATTAAAAGTTCTTCCGCCCAATTTTGGGGGACCCCACAATTTTGACGTTCCTTCCCCTAACTTGGGGCTTCAACCCTTCAATTTTGCGGGTCTGCCACCCTCTTATTTTGGCCTTCCTCCCTAATATTAGGCCTAACCCCTAAGAACCTTGACCCCTAACCCTACGGCAACCACGGATCTAACCCTAACCCCTACCCCAACAAACCCTAGAAACCCTAACCCTAAAAACCCTTACAGCCCTAACCCGATAAAATTTACCACACTAAACCCCTGAAGACTGCTCTCGGGGGTCCACATTCAATTCTGGAATTTCATACTTCCATTTAAGTCTTCTTCCCCCCAAGTTGGGGGTTCGCCCGCCCAATTTTGGGGGTTCCTCCCCTAATCGGGGGGGACACAACCGATTTTAGAGTCCCCCACCCTCCTTTTTTGGGTTCCCCCCTAATATTAAAAGTTCTTCCGCCCAATTTTGGGGGACCCCACAATTTTGACGTTCCTTCCCCTAACTTTGGGCTTCAACCCTTCAATTTTGGGGGGGGCTCCCCCCCTCTTAGTTTGACCTTCCGCCCTAATATTGGGCCTAACCGCTAAGAACCTTGACCCCCAACGCTATGGCAACCACGGATCTAACCCTAACCCCTACCCCAACAAACCCTAGAAACCCTAACCCTAAAAACCCTTACAGCCCTAACCCGATAAAATTTACCACACTAAACCCCTGAAGACTGTTCTGGGGGGTCCACATTCAATTCTGGAATTTCACACTTCCATTTAAGTGTTCTTCCCCCCCAATATGGGGGTTCGCCCATCCAATTTTGGGGGTTCCTCCCCTAACTGGGGGGGACACAACCAATTTGGGGGGACACAACCAATTTTAGAGTCCCCCACCCTCCTTTTTTGGGTTTCCCCCAATATTAAGAGCTCTTCCGCCCAATTTTGGGGGACCCCACAATTTTGACGTTCCTTCCCCTAACTTTGGGCTTCAACCCTTCAATTTTGGGGGGGCTCCCCCCTTAGTTTGGCCTTCCACCCTAATATTGGGCCTAACCCCTAAGAACCCTGACCCCTAACACTACGGCTCCCACGGATCTAACCCTAACCCCTACCCCAAAAAACCCTAGAAACCCTAACCTTAAAACCCTTACAGTCCTAACCCGATAAAATTTACCACACTAGACCTACGCCTAAAAGCCCTAACCCTAAAAATTAAGACCCTCTAAACCCTAACCCAAAAAGTAAAGATTCTCAAAGCCCTAACCCTGGAGACCCTAACCTTAATTTTTTTTTTTTTAAGACCTTAAAACCCTAACTCTAAATACCTGACCATAACTAAAACCCTAAGACCCTAACCCTAAAAACCCTATCAACACTAAAACCACAAAATATTTTAAAACCTTAACACACTAACCCCCAACCCCTAACCCTTATAAGTCCAGCCCTAACAACCTTAAAATCCTAACCCTGGAAACCCTAACCCTGAAACCCAACCCTAGTGCCTTAGCCCTGAAACCTTAAAACCGTAACACCTTGTTAGAAACACTCTGTAACCAATAACATAGGCTCAGGCAAGGATCTCAGTGAAGTAGTATTTTTATTCACGATTGCAATGGCAGGCGTCCCACAAACTGCCTACTAGTTCCATAACACAGTTTTTATAAATTTTTTTTTCCTCTCGGTGACCAGGACCCTCCCCAGTATCCCCACTGACTGGGTAATCCAGGTTCACAATCTATCCGGTGCTTCACTGAAAATACACAGCTGCTGGCCTGTTACTAGTCAATTTTATTTTTTTCTTGACTGTTTTCCTCTTTGAGGTGGTAATGTTTCTTACACCGTGATTTCCACCCAATTGCTCTAAGGATTCTGGTTGTCTGCATTTTACAAGGTTGTCTGTTAAGCTTTCTTCTCACTGCAAGCATATCTCAATACCACCTTCCTTCCCTCTAAACAAGGTAACTCTGTGCAAAAACATTTTTATTCCCACAACCTTGATCCCCTTACCCTAAAATCCTTATTCCCTTTAACCCTAACAACTCTAACCACAACCCTAACCCTTCATATCAACCCCCCGACGCTAATGACACTGACTAATGATCCAAACCCCAAACTGCCCCTAACCCCAGGCAACCGACAAAGAAACTGACACAAAGCTGAAAACTACAAAAAAGGCAAAACCCTGGATACAGACCCCAAATCACAAACACGCGACCAAAATGCTACAGAAAAGCCCCAGACGCAGGCCCCAAGCACTACAGCTAGGCCCCAGAAGCTCAAGACACATCCCAAAGCCAAAATGCAAGCCCCAAACGCTACAGAAAAGCCCCCAAACACCAGACGCAGGCTGCAGAAGTCTACAAGCGGGCCACAACCCACCCCCAGACACAGGCCCCAAGCCCCAGCCCCAGCCCCCACGCCCCAGACTCAGGCCCCAAAGGTGTACAACCAGCTCCCAACTGCCCCCCTCAAAGGGAGGCTCCAAAGCCCGCCAGAGGACCCTAGAGTGTACAAGCAGCTCCCAACCCCCCCGGCACAGGCCACAACCCCCCCCCCAGACACAGGCCCCAAAGGTGTACAAGCAACTCCCCACCCTCCCCAGAGGCACGCCCCAAAGCTGTAAACACAGCCCCAACCCCCCAAGACCCAGACCCCTACAGCATAGAAGCAGCTCCCAACCCCATCCCCAAAGGCACATGCCCCAACCCCCGCCCAAGGCAGGCCCTAACAGTGTACAAGCAGCTCCCACCTCCCCCCCCAGACGCAGGCCCCAAAGGTGTACAAGCAGCTCACAACCACCACCCCCCCAAAAGGCAGGCCCCAATCCCCTCCAGATGCAATCCCGAAAGGTGTACAACCAGCTCCAAACTCCCTCCCCCAGACGCAGGCCCCAAGCCCCCCCAGACACAGGCCCCAAAGGTGTACAAGCAACTCCCTCCCCACCCTCCCTCCCCAGAGGCAGGCCCCAAAGGTGTACAACCAGCACCCAACCCCCCCCAGATGCAAGCCCCAAAGGTGCACAAGGCAGCTCCAAACCTCCCCCCCAATCCAGGCGTCCAGTACACGAGCAGCTCCCAACCCCCCCCAAACGCGGGCTCCTATACTGTACAACCAGCTCTGAACCCCCCCACTCCCCAGACACAGGCACCAAGCCCCCGCAGAGGCAGGCCCCAAGGGTGTGCAAGCAGCTCACAACCCCCCCCCCAAGACAAGCCCCAAAGCCCCATAGAGGGAAGCCCCTAGCGTGTACAAGCAACTCACAACCCCTCCCAGCTGCAGACCCCAAAGCTGTACAAGCAGCTACAAACCCTGCCCAAGGCAGGACCCTCCAGTGTACAAGCAGCTCCCAACCCCCCCAAGACGCAAGTCCCAAAGGTGTACAAGCAGCTCCCAACCCACTCCAGATGCAAGTCAAAAAGGTGTACAAGCAGCTCCCAACCCCCCCAGATACAGATCCCTACATTGTAGGAGCAGCTTCCAACCCCCACAGATGCAGGCCCTGACCCCCCCCCCCAAAAACACAGTCCCCAGAGGTGTACAAGCAGCTCCACACACCCCCAAGACACAGGCCCCAAAAGCCTAAATATATGCCAAGAAAGTACTAATGCAGGTGCCAAATGCTACAGACAGGCCCAAAAGCACAGGCACGCGCCCCAGATGCTCGAGGCCGAGACGTAACTTGGCTTTCTGAATTACTGGAAAGCGGCTTTCCTTCTCAGCGAGGTGTGTGCAGGCTAGACAGGATGGGGCTTCAGGCACCTCTTCACCTGTGGAAACACACTGCCGTCAGGCACTGCCATGCCAGACAAGCTTTTTCTGTTAAAACACCCTTCTCAGATGCCCCGCGGCATTCAAGTGACCTGCTTTGCTCCGATTCTAAAGACTAGTGTCACAGCCCACCTTGCCTGTGGCACCTGACCAACAGAAGAGAAAGCAACCATACCGTTTGGAAACCGTCACTGCACGTGCCGCTCCTTGATGCTCTGTAACCTCTTCTCAAATCCTCAGCCACTTCTGTGGAGAGCCTGCCATGACACCTGCAAAGCAAGATGGATACCCTTCGCAGTCACCTTGCGCAACTTGGCCATTCTGCTCCAACCCCACTCACGACCAGCCTGCCCTTCTCGTGCTGCTCTTCAGAGTGCAGCTTGGCCCCTCTGAGTCTGTGCGAGGCACCTGCGAAAGAAAAAGAAAAGCATAGGCCGCGGCAGCATCCAAAGCCGCAGCACAGCTAGGACAGGTACTCTCACCTGCTCCCTTACTCTGCCCCCTCACCTGCCCTCGAGGCAGATGCTTCCATCTGCTCTCTTAAGCCAGCTACAACACCTCTGGAATATAAACAGGACTTTAACTGTATTTTGTGTAGTTAAGTAACTGCAGTGACAACCGCACCCCTAAAATAACTGCTGCATCTGTTCATCGCTCACCTTGCCAAAACCAGCTCTGGTTGTGAAGTCCCAGGTTGTACGCTGTGTTTCAGCTTTAACAAATGAAAACAGTCAGAAGATAATCATTCAGCTGCCAGCATTAGCACCCATCCCTCAACAACACAAGGGACCCCATGGCTAATTTTATCATTTCAAAACAGCAGCCCCCTTGCCTCAGCACCTGGAAAGTAGATCAAGCCAGTCACCGGGTTGCCTACCGAGTCCTTGACAGTTCCAAAAGGAGCTCTTTCCTGTGACCTGTTCCTCCTAAGGTTTACCCCTCTACTGGGGAGGGGAAAGAAATACAAACAACAAATCAAAACCCCACATCTGCGAGCTTTCAAGATTCAATGACAGACCTCTCCTCTAGCACTACTCAAGCACTATGCAAACAGCTGCTCGCAAGCAGCTCAGGTCTCCCCCTCCACATTTGCCAAACACCACGGAGATGACTCTGTGCCAGCTGCCCTTCAGTACGTGCCCAGAGGCAGCCCGGATGTCTTTGCCAAAACAGTCCGGACAATGTATTAGTACACCGATGGACCGCCACGTTAGTTACCATCACTAACTGCCAGGCAGGACAGCTCCAGGCCAAACACACACACACAGGCACGCTACAAACGTTACGAACAAAACACAGAACACAAGGCGCAAAAAAAAAGAGGACTCCCAGAGGGAAGCCCTACAGCAACAGCAAGTCAGAACAGGTGCCCTGCAGCAGACCCAAGGAGAGACTCAAATGTCACTACATGCGACTGGAAGCAACTGCCAGAACTGGGATGATGGAGGCATAAAAAGCCTGCCTTTAAGACAAGAGACCAGAAGGATGGGGAGTGCAAACCCCAGAAGAAATCTCTTAGGAAATGAATTCCCAAGACAGAGCTCCTGATGCGACCCAGATGACTTCTGCAAGAGTGAGTATGGAAACAGATGCCATCTGAAACCGAATATGATGCACAAGACCTGAAACACATCTGCGCTTTAAGCTGCGACTGCAATACAAGAAGTGCTCGGATCAGACCCGTGATGACAAAACAAGCATCTAGGACCTTTGGTACGGCTAACAAGTTGCCTTTCTAGTCTGTCCAGTGCAAAAAGCAATGAGGATATCAAGACCTGAGGAGCACGTAACATGATGATCACATCAAGAAACATCTGATACAAAGACCCGAGGAGTGCATGACACAGAACACACACTGCAGAAGCAGCGCTACAAGACAAATAAACAGATGGGAACTGTCCTGCCTGGCACATACACTCACACTACAAAATACCCCCTGCTCCTTCTATTAGCCTGGTGACCCAGCCTCAAGCAGCCTGAAGGTGACGCAGCCTCAACCACCCTCACAGTGCCACCAAGTATATTCAGCCGGCTGGCTCCATGCTGCTCCAGCTCCCAGCTCCCATCAGCCACACCACATATGCAAATACCAGGTGCCCCTCAACTTAGCTCTCAGATTGCTGGATGGTAAATTCCCTCCACCTCAAGAAATGCACAGACACTGAGAGACATCTTAGTCCATGGCCAGGCTCATCATCATCTGCAAAAACAGCGTACCAGCATTCACTAGCACACCGGCCCTGATGCCCACCTCCTCCGCAATACTGACTACCGCTGAAGCAACATACGGTTGTGCTCACCCGTTCCTCTCTGAGTCCAAGCTCCAACAGTACAGCCAGTATCACCCACACCACCTGGGAAAACAAAGGGATAAAATGATCATTGTGTTCTCAAGTAATCACCCACCACACTGCTCCTCTATCCCACCCAGCCTCACCTCAGACCCTCAGCAGATTCTGAGGAAGGCCTGCTGCAGCACCTGCTAAACCAGGGGAAACACTTCAAGGACTTGCCTTAGGGGGACCTTGCTTAGGGACACTGACTGGGCTGACGACCCTCTCGCCTTTCCTCAGCACTCCACAATGTGGGGATTCACCTCTCCAAGGCTGCAGGAAGCACCCACAAAAGAAAAAAAAGAAAAGGCAGATCCTCAGGCACCTCACAGGCACAGCCTACCTGCTGCAATACCTCTCTTTCACTAGCTCTTTTTCTTCAGCTGTTCACATGCTCCAACTCGGCCGGGCCGGCACCACAGACTGGTGGTGCTTTCCACACTGCTGGAAAGCAGGCTTTATCCTCAAGGCACGTGCAGGCTAGATGAGATGGGGCTCCAGGCACCTCTTCACCTGTGGAAACACACTGCCATCAGACACCGCCATGCCAGACAAACTTTTCCTGTTAAAACACCCTTCTCAGATGCCCTGTGGCATTCCAGTGACCTGCTTTGCTCCCATTCTAAAGACTGATGTCACAGCCCACCTTGCCTGTGGCACCTGACCAACAGAAGAGAAAGCAACCGCAGCGCTTGGAAACCATCCCTGCACGTACTGCTCCTTGTCACTCTCCGGCCTCATCTCAAATCCTCAGCCACTTCTGTGGAGAGCCTGCCATGGCACCTGCAAAGCAAGACAGAGACCTTTCATAGTCACCTCGTGCTACTTGGCCATTCCGCTCCAACCCAGCTCATGACCAGCCCCCCTACTTAAGCAGCTCTTCAGAATGCAGTTTGCTCCTTTGAGCCTGTGCGAGACACCTGTGAAAGAGGAAGAAAAGCATAGGCTAAGGCAGCATCCTAAGCCGCAGCACAGCTAGGACAGTTACTCTCATCTGCTGCCTTACCTCTACCCGCTTACCTACCCCGAGGCAGATGCTTCCATCTACCCTCTTAAGCTAGCTACAACACCTCTAAAACAGAAAAGAGGGGTCACTTAGAGTGACAGTGAGAACCGCAACCCAACTATTACTGCTACATCTGTTCATCGCTCACCTTGCCAGAGGCAGCTCTGGGTACGAAGTCCCAGGTTGTACGCTGTGTTTCAGCTTTAACAAACGAAAACATAGAAGGTAATCATTCAGCTGCCAGCATTAGCACCCATCCCTCAACAACACAAGGGACCCCATGGCTAATTTTATCATTTCAAAACAGCAGCCCCCTTGCCTCAGCACCTGGAAAGTAGATCAAGCCAGTCACCGGGTTGCCTACCGAGTCCTTGACAGTTCCAAAAGGAGCTCTTTCCTGTGACCTGTTCCTCCTAAGGTTTATCTAGGACTGGAGAAAAATAAAAACACTCCACATCTGCGAGCTTTCAAGATTCAATGGCAGACCTCTCCTCTAGCGCTATTCAAGCACTATGCAAACAGCTGCTCGCAAGCAGCTCAAGTCTCCCCCTCCACATTTGCCAAACACCACGGAGATGACTCTGTGCCAGCTGCCCTTCAGTACGTGCCCAGAGGCAGACCGGATGTCTTTGCCAAAACAGTCCGGACAATGTATTAGTACACCGCCACGTTAGCTACCATCACTAACTGCCAGGCAGGACAGCTCCAGGCCAAACACACACACACAGGCACGCTACAAACATTACGAACAAAACACAGAACACAAGGCGCAAAAAGAGGACTCCCAGAGGGAAGCCCTACAGCGACAGCAAGTCAGAACAGGTGCTCTGCAGCAGACCCAAGGAGAGACTCAAATGTCACTACACGCGACTGGAAGCAACTGCCAGAACTGGGATGATGGAGGCATAAAAAGCCTGCCTTCAAGACAAGAGACCAGAAGGATGGGGAGTGCAAACCCCAGAAGAAATCTCTTAGGAAATGAATTCCCAAGACAGAGCTCCTGATGCGACCCAGATGACTTCTGCAAGAGTGAGTATGGAAACAGATGCCATCTGAAACCGAATATGATGCACAAGACCTGAAACACATCTGCGCTTTAAGCTGCGACTGCAAGACAAGACGTGCTCAGATCAGCCCTACGATGATGAAACAAGCATTTAGGACCTTTGGTGTGGCTAACAAGTTGCCCATCTAATCCGTCCAGTGGAAAAAGGCAATGAGGATATCAAGACCTGAGGAGCGCGTAACATATGATGATCGCATCAAGAAACATTTGATACAAAAAAATTACACGCACAGAAGAAATGATCTCTTTAAGCTCCCACTGCAAGACAAGAAATGCTCAGCTTCCGATTGAGCATCAGCATTATTCCAGTGAGGTCAAGTGTTCAACACCCTCAGGAAGGCTTCCCCAGGGCCTGCCAAGCACCAGGAGCAACAGCACAGCCCAGACAACACAGAACACAGTCACCAAGCTGGAACTGCCCTGCCTGGCACGTGCTCAAGCCCTACCTGACAGAATCCCATGCCCCCACACACTGTCTGACCCTGATCAATCCTAAAAGGCCCCATCCACAGCAATGACTTAAAAGCACAGACCCTCGCCCTATGTGTGCATTCAAAACCCGAAAGCAAACATAGCACTTGCACCCCAACTTAGCTTGGAATGACAGGAGGCAGGTTCCATCCTCATCAAGGAACACGAAGGCTAGCCAGGACATTGCTTCCGGCACGAGGCTCCTCTTCACCTGCAGAAATAAAGTGCCATCAGGCACTGGCACACCAGCCAAACTTCTTCCAGTGAAACACCCACCTCAAAAACAAAACAGTAGTCCACTGACCTGCTCTGCTACTGAAGTCAGATAGACCAACTCCAGACAACTGCCCACCTTCCCCTGCCAACCACCCCCAAACACACAGTATTTACCCCTGGACTTAATTCTCAGGGGTCACAATCCATCCTCAAGGTGGACCACAGAGGCCAACTAGGATGTTCCCACTATCTTCTTCGTCCCCGGAAAAGAGGAGTCACCCAGAGGTGGGACCAATAGACTACCAAACCAAAACCAATGCCCTTTTCCCAACTTTTCTCCACTCACCTTCCCGATCCAGGCTTAGCGCTTCCATTTACTGTGCTGAGCCAAGGTCACGTAGCTTAGACCAAGGAGAAAGAACAAACAAAAATGACAATCCACAAAACAGTCTATACCCACTCCTCTTCTTTCTTCCCCTACCCCAACAGCCAAGAAGCCCCAGACCCACGTTCCCCAACCCAGTACCACCGCTTTGCTCACCTAACATCCCAAGGAGATGCATCACGCTCCCAGCTCCTCTTGTGCTCCGAGCATCTCCAGCATTTCAGGAACTGGAACCGCTGACGCCTGGCGCGCCTCAGGAACGTGGCAGGAGATGTACTCTGCTCTTTCAAGGTGCTTCCAAAGCCTGCATAACAGGCAAAGCAGACTAACACAATCCACTGACCAACTCAGGGCCCACACTGCCGTCCACTCACCCTCGTGCCTCATTCAAGTGTCCGGGCCCATGCCCTGGGATACAAGAAACAAAAAGAGAAGGTCATATCCGTGATGGACACACAAACAGTACAGCTCCTTGCAGAGGACTCAAACACAGAGACGAGAGCCGAAAAAAAAAAAAACACACCCTCAGGTGCACAAATGCCAAAAGGCCATGAATGCACAGCAGCCCCAACAGGGGTAATCACAGACTTCTCCTTTACAGATGAGAACGGTGACCCTGCTCAGTCTCTCCGTAATACTGCACTTATGCGGTCAAGCCCCTTCGGATGCGTACTGAAGCTCCTTGTGAAGCCTCTGGACAGTTATGCAAATGACTTGATATACCTAGAGATTAAAAGATAACTCAAAAAAAAAGGAACCGTACCCCACCATTTCCCAAAAACAAGTTAGCCAGCAACACCTCCTAAGCACACCTCTATTACGTGAATTCCAAGCACTTAAAAACTAGAAGGCTGCAACGTCTAAAGACTCTACAGCCACACAAACCACAGGCAAAAGCTCCAAAAATATAACAAACTGTCCCTAACCCTGAAAAAGACTACCCCTTACAGGCCTACTGCTACTCTTTTCAGATGCATGCTTACACAGGGAGCTTCGATGATACTTATCTCCTAAACCCTGCTCCATCACTTTGCCACCAAGGTTATAACTTTGATAATATTTGCCTTAATTCAGCAAAAATCATAAGGGACCCAGAACCAAAAGCAAACACACAAAGTAGCACTGCCATCCTATCCGTAAACATGCTATAACAATTACTCACCTGAAGAAGAGCTGCATGCAATACAGGCACCTATTACTAGATTGGTTTACTCTAACAGATCCTACCAGTTGTTACCTCACAAAGATGGGCGTACCGGTCTCTACTTGGAAACGCATCAGTCCATAGACTATTAACCACCTAAAGAAACCTCCAACTCACTGAAGGAAAAACAAAGCACTTACCCCAAAGTGCAGCCCAGGCATAATGAGCTCTCTGAAGGGATGCCTGTGACTCAATGACCACTAGGCCCTCCCTGGAACCCAAAGCCAATCACCTGGGAAAGGGGAGGGGCAAAGCACAAGTAGAAAGAGAAGCAGCAGCTGTGGTTTATTTATTTTTGCTTCAGCTTTAAATATTGAAAGCTTTTCTCCTCTACAACTCCTGTCTCAGGAACCAAACAGCATTCCAGTGACCTGCTTTGCTCCTTTTCCAAAGACTATCACAGCCCACCTTGCCTGTGGCACCTGATAAGCAGAAGAGAAAGCAACCACAGCAGCAAAAGCCACGGCACCCTTAGGACAGTTACTCTCATCCCCTCCTTTACCTCAGCTGCTTACCTACCCCACATGGCAGATGCTTCCACCCGTTCTCTGAAGCCACCTAGAGCACCTCTAAAAGAGAAACTGGAATTTTACTCTATTTGATATAGTTAAAAAAACTGCAGCGACAACCGCACCCCAAAAATAACAGCTACCTCTGTTCATCACTCACCAGAGTCACTCCAGAGGTAGCTCGGGTCGTGACGTCCTGTACTGCACACTGCGTTTCAGCCTGAACAAAGGAAAACACAGTCAGACGATAAACATTCAGCTGACAGCATTAGCACCCATCCCTCAACAACAGAAGTCACCCCATATTTAATGTTTTCGTTTCAAAACAGCAGTCCACTTGCCTCTGTACCTGCAAGTTAGATCCAAGCTCGAAAGGAACAGCCACCATCACCCATGCCACCTGGGAACACAGAAGGACAAAATGACCACTGTGCTTGCAAGCCTCCACCTGCCACACTGCTCCTCTGTCCCAGCCAGCCTCACCTCAGACCCTCAGAGGGAAACACCTGAACGTCTTCCCCTGTGGTGGTTTTACAGGGGTAGGCGACCGAGCTCCACCAAAACCGCTCTCTCACTCTCCCTCCTCAGAGAAGGACAAGGAGAAAATACAAGGAAAAAGGGCTCAAGGGTTGAGATAAGGACGAGGAGATTACACAGTAAATATCGTGATAGGCAAAACACACTCAGCATAGAAAGATAGAAAGATTTATTGCTTATTACTACACAATGTAGAGAAGCGAGAAACAAACGAAAGCAACCAAAAGCACCTTCCCCCCCAACCACCCTCTTCCACCTTCTCCCCCCCAGCGGTGCAGGTGATCGGTGTTTATGGTCAGTCTATAGCGCTTCTTTGCCGCCACTCCTTCTCGGACGCCCTCATCCCCTGTGCTGTGGGGTTCCTCCCACAGGATGCAGTCCTTGGTCAACTGATCTGGCATGGCCTTCCCACAGGCAGCAGCTCTTCCAGAACTGTTCCAGATGTAGGTCCATACCACGGGGTCCATCCCTCAGGAGCAAACTGCTCCAACCTGGGTCCCCCACGGGCAGCAGCTCCTGCTAGCTCACCTGCTCCTGCGTGGTCCCCTCTCCACGGTCTACAGGTCCGGCCCGGAATCTGCTCCGGCAAGGGTCTTCCACAGGCCGCAGCCTCCATCAGTGCAGGTCCACCTGCTCCACCGTGGCCTCCTCCACCAGCTGCAGCGTGGAACCCTGCTCCACCGTGGTACTCCGTGGGCTGCAGGGGGACAGCCTGCTTCACCATGGTCCTCGCCACAGGCCGCAGGGGACTTCTGCTCCGGCACCTGGAGTACCTCTCCCCCTCCTTCTTCACTGACCTTGGCGCCTGCAAGGCTGTTCCTCACTCCTCTTGCTCTCCCAGCTGCTGCATGGACCAGCGTGGTTTGTTTTTTTTTTTTCCTGTCTTAAATATGCTCTCACAGACGCGCAAACAACATCACTTATTGGCTCCGCTCAGCAGCGGGGCCCTTACCTAACATGGGGCAGCTTCTAGATACTTCGCACAGAAGCCACCCCTAGAGCTCCCTGCTACCAAAACCTTGCCACATAAACCCCCCACGTCCCTTCACTTCGGTTAAGGGACGACCAGGCTGACAACACGCTCGCCTTCCCTCACTGCTCCGTGACACGGGGATTTCCCTGTCCAAGACTGCACCAAGCACCTGCAGAGACGAGAGAAAAGCACACCCTGAGGCACCTCACAGCCACAGCGTACCTGCTGCAATACCTCTCTCTTCCCAGTTGCTTTACTTCAGCTGCTCGTTAGCTCGATCTAAGATAAATGTGCCCGGGCGGCGCCGCGCCAAAATGTGCCCGGGCGGCGCCGCGCCAAAATGTGCCCGGGCGGCGCCGCGCCAAAATGTGCCCGGGCGGCGCCGCGCCAAAATGTGCCCGGGCGGCGCCGCGCCAAAATGTGCCCGGGCGGCGCCGCGCCAAAATGTGCCCGGGCGGCGCCGCGCCAAAATGTGCCCGGGCGGCGCCGCGCCAAAATGTGCCCGGGCGGCGCCGCGCCAAAATGTGCCCGGGCGGCGCCGCGCCAAAATGTGCCCGGGCGGCGCCGCGCCAAAATGTGCCCGGGCGGCGCCGCGCCAAAATGTGCCCGGGCGGCGCCGCGCCAAAATGTGCCCGGGCGGCGCCGCGCCAAAATGTGCCCGGGCGGCGCCGCGCCAAAATGTGCCCGGGCGGCGCCGCGCCAAAATGTGCCCGGGCGGCGCCGCGCCAAAATGTGCCCGGGCGGCGCCGCGCCAAAATGTGCCCGGGCGGCGCCGCGCCAAAATGTGCCCGGGCGGCGCCGCGCCAAAATGTGCCCGGGCGGCGCCGCGCCAAAATGTGCCCGGGCGGCGCCGCGCCAAAATGTGCCCGGGCGGCGCCGCGCCAAAATGTGCCCGGGCGGCGCCGCGCCAAAATGTGCCCGGGCGGCGCCGCGCCAAAATGTGCCCGGGCGGCGCCGCGCCAAAATGTGCCCGGGCGGCGCCGCGCCAAAATGTGCCCGGGCGGCGCCGCGCCAAAATGTGCCCGGGCGGCGCCGCGCCAAAATGTGCCCGGGCGGCGCCGCGCCAAAATGTGCCCGGGCGGCGCCGCGCCAAAATGTGCCCGGGCGGCGCCGCGCCAAAATGTGCCCGGGCGGCGCCGCGCCAAAATGTGCCCGGGCGGCGCCGCGCCAAAATGTGCCCGGGCGGCGCCGCGCCAAAATGTGCCCGGGCGGCGCCGCGCCAAAATGTGCCCGGGCGGCGCCGCGCCAAAATGTGCCCGGGCGGCGCCGCGCCAAAATGTGCCCGGGCGGCGCCGCGCCAAAATGTGCCCGGGCGGCGCCGCGCCAAAATGTGCCCGGGCGGCGCCGCGCCAAAATGTGCCCGGGCGGCGCCGATCACAGACGTACCCTTTACAGATGAAAAAGGTAACTCTGATACGACCCTGCTCAGTCTCTTGGTAATACTGCGCCTACGTGGTCAAGCCTCTTGTAGTGTGTAATCAAGCTCTTTTTAGTCCTCTGGAGAGTTACACAAGTGCCTTCATACGTCTAGAGATTCAAATATGACCCAAAAACACAAGTGGATCCCACCACCCCAAAAACAAGTGAGCCAGCAACCTCTGCTAAATATCCCTCTAGTAAGTGATTTCCAAGCACTTAAAATCTAAAAATCCATAGATTCCAACCTGCCCAAAGAACCCTGCAACTGACTGAAGGAAAAACAAAGCACTTACCCCAAAGAGCAGCCCAGGCACAATGAACTCTCTAATGGCATACCTGGGGCTCATATACCATTTGGCCCCGCCCAGCACCCAAACCCAATCACCTGGGAAAGGGGAGGTGGTAAAGCACAAGAAAGTAAAAAGAGCACAAGCAGCACAGCAGCTGTGGGGTTTTTTTTTGGTGTTTTTTTTTTTAGTTTTCTATTTTGTTTGTTTTTTGTTTTTCTTTTTTTTTTCTTTAATCTGGTTTAGCTCAATAGCATGCAGACTGCAGACAAGAGAACTGGGGTGATTCTAGAAGCAACAATCCCCATGCTTTTGCTGCAGCTTTGAATATTGAAAGGACAATATGACCAAGCAAGTAACTGAAATTTTTTCACCTAGAATTAGCTCAAACCTTTATTTATATAGAAAGAAAAATCTGGGAGCATAACACATTACATGCCAAAAAAAAAAATCAATTCCATGTAATAACATCACTCGCAGGAAAAATCACGTACTTGAGCAGGCTATCTGAAAACCAAAAGGCTATGCTGATGGGTCAAAACACACTACAGGACAATGGAGCCTGGCCCTCTGCTGCACCAGCTTAAATCCTATCCCTACACTCACCAAGGTGCAACCCCAACCCAAACACAGACACACCATTTCAGGCTATACGGGATGGGGCTTCAGGCACCGCTTCACCTACTGAAGAAGACCACCATCAGGAGCTGCCACGCCAGACCACCTTTTTCCTCTGAAACACCTTTCTCAGGAACCAAACAGCATTCCAGTGACCTGCTTCGCTCCTATTCTAAAGACTATCACAGCCCACCTTGCCTGTGGCACCTGATAAGCACAAGAGAAAGCAACCACAGCAATAAAAGCCACTGCACCCTCAGGACAGTTACTCTCATCCCCTCCTTTACCTCAGCCGCTTACCTACCCCACACGGCAGATGCTTCCACCCGTTCTCTGAAGCTACCTACAGCACCTCTAAAAGAGAAAACTGGAATTTACTCTATTTGATGTAGTAAAATAAGTGCAGCGACAACCGCACCCCAAAAATAACACCTACCTCTGTTCATCACTCACCAGAGTCACTCCAGAGGTAGCTCGGGTCGTGACGTCCTGTACTGCACACTGCGTTTCAGCCTGAACAAAGGAAAACACAGTCAGAAGACAAACATTCAGCTGACAGCATTAGCACCCATCCCTCAACAACAGAAGTGACCCCATATTTAATGTTTTCGTTTCAAAACAGCAGTCCACTTGCCTCTGTACCTGCAAGTTAGATCCAAGCTCGAAAGGAACGGCCACCATCACCCATGTGCCACCTGGGAACACAGAAGGACAAAATGATCGCTCTGCTTGCAAGCCTCCACCTGCCACATTGCTCCTCTGTCCCAAACAGCCTCACCTCAGACCCTCAGAGGGAAACACCTGAATGTCTTCCCTTTGCTTCAGATAAGGGATGACCAGGCTGATAGAACTCTCACCTTCCCTCATTGTTCTGAGACACGGGCATTTCCCTGTCCAAGACTTCACAAAGCCCCTGCAGAGACAAGAGAAAAGCACACCCTGAGGCACCTCACAGCCACAGCGTACCTGCTGCAATACCTCTCTCTTCCCAGCTCCTTTACTTCAGCTGCTCACCAGCTCGAACTGAGATTCTTCGCTCACAGCGCCGCGGCAAACTCTGCCCGGGCCACACAACACACACTGCACAAGCTACATTGTTTAAGACACACGAGCTGGAACGTTCCTGCCCAACAATCAGTGGCATCGCACAGGAAGGATGCCGCACGCTCCTAGAAACCAAACCTACCAGTCCTGAACAGCTCCCCTGCCAGACAATTCCCCACCTCCTCCTGCCAACCATGCTCAGCACACACACTACTTGGCCGTAAAAAAAAAAAAAGTAAGAACATACACACACAAAAAAAACTACTGAGCTCCACAAATGCCAAAAAGCCATGCACACACAGCAGCCCCTGCAGGGGTATTCACAGACTTACCCTTTACAGATGAAAAAGGTAACTCTGATACAACCCTGCTCAGTCTCTTGGTAATACTGCGCCTACGTGGTCAAGCCTCTTGCAGTGTGTAATCAAGCTCTTTTTAGTCCTCTGGAGAGTTACACAAGTGTGTAGAGATTCAAATATAACCCAAAAACACAAGTGGATCCCACCATCCCAAAAACAAGTGAGCCAGCAACCTCTGCTAAATATCCCTCTAGTAAGTGATTTCCAAGCACTTAAAATCTAGAAATCCATAGACTCCAACCTGCCCAAAGAACCCTGCAACTGACTGAAGGAAAAACAAAGCACTTACCCTAAAGAGCAGCCCAGGCACAATGAACTCCCTAATGGCATACCTGGGGCTCATATACCATTTGGCCCCGCCGAGCACCCAAACCCAATCACCTGGGAAAGGGGAGGGGCAAAGCACAAGAAAGTAGAAAGAGCACAAGCAGCAGCAGCTGTGGGGTTTTTTTTGTTTTTTTTTTTTTTTGTTTTTTTTTTTTTTTTTTTAAATCTGGTTTAGCTCAATAGCATGCAGACTGCAGACAAGAGAACTGGGGTGTTTCTAGAAGCAACAATCCCCATGCTTTTGCTGCAGCTTTGAATATTGAAAGGACAGTATGACCAAGCAAGTAACTGAATTTTTTTCTGCTGGAATTAGCTCAAACCTTTCTTTATACAGAAAGAAAAATCTGGGAGCATAACAGATTACATGCCAAAAAAAAAAAATCAATTCCATGTAATAACATCACTTGCAGGAAAAATCACATACTTGAGTAGGCTATCTGAAAACCAAAAGGCTATGCTGATGGGTCAAAACACACTACAGGACAATGGAGCCTGGCCCTCTGCTGCACCAACTTAAAACTCATCCCTACACTCACCAAGGTGCAACCCCAGCCCAAACACAGACACACCATTTCAGCCTCAACACAGTTTTGGAAACTGCTGGAAAGCAGGCTTCATCCTCAGGCTCCACGGCATGGGGCTTCAGGCACCGCTTCACCTACTGAAGAAGACCACCATCAGGAGCTGCCATGCCAGACCACCTTTTTCCTCTGAAACACCTTTCTCAGGAACCAAACAGCATTCCAGTGACCTGCTTTGCTCCTTTTCCAAAGACTATCACAGCCCACCTTGCCTGTGGCACCTGATAAGCAGAAGAGAAAGCAACCACAGCAATAAAAGCCACTGCACCCTCAGGACAGTTACTCTCATCCCCTCCTTTACCTCAGCCGCTTACCTACCCCACATGGCAGATGCTTCCACCCGTTCTCTGAAGCTACCTACAGCAGCTCTAAAAGAGAAACTGGAATTTTACTCTATTTGATGTAGTTAAAAAAACTGCAGCGACAACCGCACCCCAAAAATAACAGCTACCTCTGTTCATCACTCACCAGAGGCACTCCAGAGGTAGCTCGGGTCGTGACGTCCTGTACTGCACACTGCGTTTCAGCCTGAACAAAGGAAAACACAGTCAGACGATAAACATTCAGCTGACAGCATTAGCACCCATCCCTCAACAACAGAAGTCACCCCATATTTAATGTTTTCGTTTAAAACAGCAGTCCACTTGCCTCTGTACCTGCAAGTTAGATCCAAGCTCGAAAGGAACGGCCACCATCACCCATGCCACCTGGGAACACAGAAGGACAAAATGACCACTGTGCTTACAAGCCTCCACCTGCCACAGTGCTCCTCTGTCCCAAACAGCCTCACCTCAGACCCTCAGAGGGAAACACCTGAATGTCTTCCCTTTGCTTCAGATCAGGGATCACCAGGCTGATAGAACTCTCACCTTCCCTCACTGCTCCGTGACACGGGCATTTTCCCGTCCAAGACTTCATGAAGCCCCTGCAGAGACGAGAGAAAAGCACACCCTGAGGCACCTCACAGCCACAGCGTACCTGCTGCAATACCTCTCTCTTCCCAGCTCCTTTACTTCAGCTGCTCACCAGCTCGAACTGAGATTCTTCGCTCACAGCGCCGCGGCAAACTCTGCCCGGGCCACACAACACACACTGCACAAGCTACATTGTTTAAGACACACGAGCTGGAACATTCCTGCCCAACAATCAGTGGCATCGCACAGGAAGGATGCCGCACGCTCCTAGAAACCAAACCTACCAGTCCTGAACAGCTCCCCTGCCAGACAATTCCCCACCTCCTCCTGCCAACCACGCTCAGCACACACACTACTTGGCCTTAAAAAAAAAAAAAAGTAATAACATACACACACAAAAAAAACAACTGACCTCCACAAATGCCAAAAAGCCATGCACACACAGCAGCCCCTGCAGGGGTAATCACAGACCTAGCCTTTACAGATGAAAAAGGTAACTCTGATACAACCCTGCTCAGTCTCTTGGTAATACTGCGCCTACGTGGTCAAGCCTCTTGCAGTGTGTAATCAAGCTCTTTTTAGTCCTCCGGAGAGTTACACAAGTGTGTAGAGATTCAAATATAACCCAAAAACACAAGTGGATCCCACCATCCCAAAAACAAGTGAGCCAGCAACCTCTGCTAAATATCCCTCTAGTAAGTGATTTCCAAGCACTTAAAATCTAGAAATCCATAGACTCCAACCTGCCCAAAGAACCCTGCAACTGACTGAAGGAAAAACAAAGCACTTACCCTAAAGAGCAGCCCAGGCACAATGAACTCCCTAATGGCATACCTGGGGCTCATATACCATTTGGCCCCGCCCAGCACCCAAACCCAATCACCTGGGAAAGGGGAGGGGCAAAGCACAAGAAAGTAAAAAGAGCACAAGCAGTAGCAGCTGTGTTTTTTTTTTTTTTTTCTTTAATCTGGTTTAGCTCAACAGCATGCAGACTGCAGACAAGAGAACTGGGGTGATTCTAGAAGCAACAATCCCCATGCTTTTGCTGCAGCTTTGAATATTGAAAGGACAATACGACCAATCAACTGATTTTTTTTCAGCTGGAATTAGCTCAAACCTTTCTTTACATAGAAAGAAAAATCTAGGAGCATAACAGATCACTCATCAAAAAAAAAACCACCAATTCCATGTAATAACATCACTCGCAGAAAAATTCACGTACTTGAGTAGGCTATCTGAAAACCAAAAGGCTATGCTGATGGGTCAAAACACACTACAGGACAATGGAGCCTGGCCCTCTGCTGCACCAGCTTAAATCCTATCCCTACACTCAGCAAGGTGCAACCCCAGCCCAAACACAGACACACCATTTCAGCCTCAACACAGTTTTGGAAACTGCTGGAAAGCAGGCTTCATCCTCAGCGAGGCGTGCTCAGGCTCCACGGCATGGGGCTTCAGGCACCGCTTCACCTACTGAAGAAGACCACCATCAGGAGCTGCCACGCCAGACCACCTTTTTCCTCTGAAACACCTTTCTCAGGAACCAAACAGCATTCCAGTGACCTGCTTTGCTCCTATTCTAAAGACTATCACAGCCCACCTTGCCTGTGGCACCTGATAAGCAGAAGAGAAAGAAACCACAGCAGCACAAGCCACAGCACCCTCAGGACAGTTACTCTCATCCCCTCCTTTACCTCAGCCGCTTACCTACCCCACATGGCAGATGCTTCCACCCATTCTCTGAAGCCACCTAGAGCACCTCCAAAAGAGAAACTGGAATTTTACTCTAATTGATGTAGTAAACTAACTGCAGTGATGGGCACGAAAATGTGCCCAGATGGCAGCAATCACAGACTTACCCTTTACAGATGAAAAAGGGGACCCTGCTCAGTCTCTTGGTAATACTACCGTGCTTATGCGGTCGAGGAACCGTACCCCACCATTTCTTAAAAACGAGTTAGCCGACAACACCTCCTAAGCACGCCTCTATTACCTGAATTCCAAGCACTGAAAATCTAGAAGGCTGCAACGTCTAAAGACTCTACAGCCACACAAACCACAGGCAAAAGCTCCAAAACTATAACAAACTGTCCCTAACCCTGAAAAAGACTACCCCTTACAGGCCTACTGCTGCTCTTTTCAGACACATGCTTACACAGGGAGCTTCGATGATACTTATCTCCTAAACCCTGCTCCATCACTTTGCCACCAAGGTTGTAACTTTGATAATATTTGACGTATAATATTTGACATACAGCATACAGGCAAAGACTCAAGTAAGCCCCGCAATTCGGCAAAAATCATAAGGGACCCAAAACCACAAAGTAAACACACAAAGTAGCACTGCCATCCTATCCGTAAACATGCTATAACAATTACTCACCTGAAGAAGAGCTGCATGCAATACAGGCACCTATTACTAGATTGGTTTACTCTAACAGATCCTACCAGTTGTTACCTCACAAAGATGGGCGTACCGGTCTCTACTTGGAAACGCATCAGTCCATAGACTCTTAACCACCTAAAGAAACCTCCAACTCACTGAAGGAAAAACAAAGCATCTACTCTAAAGTGCAGCCCAAGCAGAATGAGCTCTCTGATGGGATGCCTGTGACTCAATGACCACTAGGCCCTCCCTGGAACCCAAAGCCAATCACCTGGGAAAGGGGAGGGGCAAAACACAAGAAAGGAGAAAGAAGAGAAGCAGCAGCTGTAGTTTATTTTTTTTTTTGCTTCAGCTTTGATTATTGAAAGCTTTTCTCCTCTACAACTCCTGTCTCAGGAACCAAACAGCATTCCAGTGACCTGCTTTGCTCCTTTTCCAAAGACTATCACAGCCCACCTTGCCTGTGGCACATGATAAGCAGAAGAGAAAGCAACCACAGCAGCAAAAGCCACGGCACCCTTAGGACAGTTACTCTCATCCCCTCCTTTACCTCAGCTGCTTACCTACCCCACATGGCAGATGCTTCCACCCATTTTCTGAAGCCACCTAGAGCACCTCTAAAAGAGAAACTGGAATTTTACTCTATTTGATGTAGTTAAAAAAAACTGCAGCGACAACCACAACCCAAAAATAACAGCTACCTCTGTTCGTCACTCACCAGAGTCACTCCAGAGGTAGCTCGGGTCGTGACGTCCTGTACTGCACACTGCGTTTCAGCCTGAACAAAGGAAAACACAGTCAGAAGATAAACATTCAGCTGACAGCATTAGCACCCATCCCTCAACAACAGAAGTCACCCCATATTTAATGTTTTCATTTCAAAACAGCAGTCCACTTCCCTCTGTACCTGCAAGTTAGATCCAAGCTCGAAATGAATGGCCACCATCACCCATGTGCCACCTGGGAACACAGAAGGACAAAATGACCACTGTGCTTGCAAGCGACCACCTGCCACACTGCTCCTCTGTCCCAGCCAGCCTCACCTCAGACCCTCAGAGGGAAACACCTGAACGTCTTCCCCTGTGGTGGTTTTACAGGGGTAGGCGACCGAGCTCCACCAAAACCGCTCTCTCACTCTCCCTCCTCAGAGAAGGACAAGGAGAAAATACAAGGAGAAAATACAAGGAAAAAGGGCTCAAGGGTTGAGATAAGGACGAGGAGATTACACAGTAAATATCGTGATAGGCAAAACACACTCAGCATAGAAAGATAGAAAGATTTATTGCTTATTACTACACAATGTAGAGAAGCGAGAAACAAACGAAAGCAACCAAAAGCACCTTCCCCCCCAACCACCCTCTTCCACCTTCTCCCCCCCAGCGGTGCAGGTGATCGGTGTTTATGGTCAGTCTATAGCGCTTCTTTGCCACCACTCCTTCTCGGACGCCCTCATCCCCTGTGCTGTGGGGTTCCTCCCACAGGATGCAGTCCTTGGTCAACTGATCTGGCATGGCCTTCCCACAGGCAGCAGCTCTTCCAGAACTGTTCCAGATGTAGGTCCATACCACGGGGTCCATCCCTCAGGAGCAAACTGCTCCAACCTGGGTCCCCCACGGGCAGCAGCTCCTGCTAGCTCACCTGCTCCTGCGTGGTCCCCTCTCCACGGTCTACAGGTCCGGCCCGGAATCTGCTCCGGCAAGGGTCTTCCACAGGCCGCAGCCTCCATCAGTGCAGGTCCACCTGCTCCACCGTGGCCTCCTCCACCAGCTGCAGCATGGAACCCTGCTCCACCGTGGTACTCCGTGGGCTGCAGGGGGACAGCCTGCTTCACCATGGTCCTCGCCACAGGCCGCAGGGGACTTCTGCTCCGGCACCTGGAGTACCTCTCCCCCTCCTTCTTCACTGACCTTGGCGCCTGCAAGGCTGTTCCTCACTCCTCTTGCTCTCCCAGCTGCTGCATGGACCAGCGTGGTTTTTTTTTTTTTTTTCCTGTCTTAAATATGCTCTCACAGACGCGCAAACAACATCACTTATTGGCTCCGCTCAGCAGCGGGGCCCTTACCTAACATGGGGCAGCTTCTAGATTCTTCGCACAGAAGCCACTCCTAGAGCTCCCTGCTACCAAAACCTTGCCACATAAACCCCCCACGTCCCTTCACTTCGGTTAAGGGACGACCAGGCTGACAACACGCTCGCCTTCCCTCACTGCTCCGTGACACGGGGATTTCCCTGTCCAAGACTGCACCAAGCACCTGCAGAGACGAGAGAAAAGCACACCCTGAGGCACCTCACAGCCACAGCGTACCTGCTGCAATACCTCTCTCTTCCCAGTTGCTTTACTTCAGCTGCTCGTTAGCTCGATCTAAGATAAATGTGCCCGGGCGGCGCCGCGCCAAAATGTGCCCGGGCGGCGCCGCGCCAAAATGTGCCCGGGCGGCGCCGCGCCAAAATGTGCCCGGGCGGCGCCGCGCCAAAATGTGCCCGGGCGGCGCCGCGCCAAAATGTGCCCGGGCGGCGCCGCGCCAAAATGTGCCCGGGCGGCGCCGCGCCAAAATGTGCCCGGGCGGCGCCGCGCCAAAATGTGCCCGGGCGGCGCCGCGCCAAAATGTGCCCGGGCGGCGCCGCGCCAAAATGTGCCCGGGCGGCGCCGCGCCAAAATGTGCCCGGGCGGCGCCGCGCCAAAATGTGCCCGGGCGGCGCCGCGCCAAAATGTGCCCGGGCGGCGCCGCGCCAAAATGTGCCCGGGCGGCGCCGCGCCAAAATGTGCCCGGGCGGCGCCGCGCCAAAATGTGCCCGGGCGGCGCCGCGCCAAAATGTGCCCGGGCGGCGCCGCGCCAAAATGTGCCCGGGCGGCGCCGCGCCAAAATGTGCCCGGGCGGCGCCGCGCCAAAATGTGCCCGGGCGGCGCCGCGCCAAAATGTGCCCGGGCGGCGCCGCGCCAAAATGTGCCCGGGCGGCGCCGCGCCAAAATGTGCCCGGGCGGCGCCGCGCCAAAATGTGCCCGGGCGGCGCCGCGCCAAAATGTGCCCGGGCGGCGCCGCGCCAAAATGTGCCCGGGCGGCGCCGCGCCAAAATGTGCCCGGGCGGCGCCGCGCCAAAATGTGCCCGGGCGGCGCCGCGCCAAAATGTGCCCGGGCGGCGCCGCGCCAAAATGTGCCCGGGCGGCGCCGCGCCAAAATGTGCCCGGGCGGCGCCGCGCCAAAATGTGCCCGGGCGGCGCCGCGCCAAAATGTGCCCGGGCGGCGCCGCGCCAAAATGTGCCCGGGCGGCGCCGCGCCAAAATGTGCCCGGGCGGCGCCGCGCCAAAATGTGCCCGGGCGGCGCCGCGCCAAAATGTGCCCGGGCGGCGCCGCGCCAAAATGTGCCCGGGCGGCGCCGCGCCAAAATGTGCCCGGGCGGCGCCGCGCCAAAATGTGCCCGGGCGGCGCCGCGCCAAAATGTGCCCGGGCGGCGCCGCGCCAAAATGTGCCCGGGCGGCGCCGCGCCAAAATGTGCCCGGGCGGCGCCGCGCCAAAATGTGCCCGGGCGGCGCCGCGCCAAAATGTGCCCGGGCGGCGCCGCGCCAAAATGTGCCCGGGCGGCGCCGCGCCAAAATGTGCCCGGGCGGCGCCGCGCCAAAATGTGCCCGGGCGGCGCCGCGCCAAAATGTGCCCGGGCGGCGCCGCGCCAAAATGTGCCCGGGCGGCGCCGCGCCAAAATGTGCCCGGGCGGCGCCGCGCCAAAATGTGCCCGGGCGGCGCCGCGCCAAAATGTGCCCGGGCGGCGCCGCGCCAAAATGTGCCCGGGCGGCGCCGCGCCAAAATGTGCCCGGGCGGCGCCGCGCCAAAATGTGCCCGGGCGGCGCCGCGCCAAAATGTGCCCGGGCGGCGCCGCGCCAAAATGTGCCCGGGCGGCGCCGCGCCAAAATGTGCCCGGGCGGCGCCGCGCCAAAATGTGCCCGGGCGGCGCCGATCACAGACGTACCCTTTACAGATGAAAAAGGTAACTCTGATACGACCCTGCTCAGTCTCTTGGTAATACTGCGCCTACGTGGTCAAGCCTCTTGTAGTGTGTAATCAAGCTCTTTTTAGTCCTCTGGAGAGTTACACAAGTGCCTTCATACGTCTAGAGATTCAAATATAACCCAAAAACACAAGTGGATCCCACCATCCCAAAAACAAGTGAGCCAGCAGCCTCTGCTAAATATCCCTCTAGTAAGTGATTTCCAAGCACTTAAAATCTAGAAATCCATAGACTCCAACCTGCCCAAAGAACCCTGCAACTGACTGAAGGAAAAACAAAGCACTTACCCCAAAGAGGAGCCCAGGCACAATGAACTCTCTAATGGCATACCTGGGGCTCATATACCATTTGGCCCCGCCCAGCACCCAAACCCAATCACCTGGGAAAGGGGAGGTGGTAAAGCACAAGAAAGTAAAAAGAGCACAAGCAGCACAGCAGCTGTGGGGTTTTTTTTGGTGTTTTTTTTAGTTTTGTATTTGGTTTGTTTTTTGTTTTTCTTTTTCTTTTTTTTTTCTTTAATCTGGTTTAGCTCAATAGCATGCAGACTGCAGACAAGAGAACTGGGGTGATTCTAGAAGCAACAATACCCATGCTTTTGCTGCAGCTTTGAATATTGAAAGGACAATATGACCAAGCAAGTAACTGAAATTTTTTCACCTAGAATTAGCTCAAACCTTTATTTATATAGAAAGAAAAATCTGGGAGCATAACAGATTACATGCAAAAAAAAAAATCAATTCCATGTAATAACATCACTCGCAGGAAAAATCACGTACTTGAGTAGGCTATCTGAAAACCAAAAGGCTATGCTGATGGGTCAAAACACACTACAGGACAATGGAGCCTGGCCCTCTGCTGCACCAACTTAAAACTCATCCCTACACTCACCAAGGTGCAACCCCAGCCCAAACACAGACACACCATTTCAGCCTCAACACAGTTTTGGAAACTGCTGGAAAGCAGGCTTCAACCTCAGCGAGGCGTGCTCAGGCTACACGGGATGGGGCTTCAGGCACCGCTTCACCTACTGAAGAAGACCACCATCAGGAGCTGCCACGCCAGACGACCTTTTTCCTCTGAAACACCTTTCTCAGGAACCAAACAGCATTCCAGTGACCTGCTTCGCTCCTATTCTAAAGACTATCACAGCCCACCTTGCCTGTGGCACCTGATAAGCAGAAGAGAAAGCAACCACAGCAATAAAAGCCACTGCACCCTCAGGACAGTTACTCTCATCCCCTCCTTTACCTCAGCCGCTTACCTACCCCACACGGCAGATGCTTCCACCCGTTCTCTGAAGCTACCTACAGCACCTCTAAAAGAGAAAACTGGAATTTACTCTATTTGATGTAGTAAAATAAGTGCAGCGACAACCGCACCCCAAAAATAACACCTACCTCTGTTCATCACTCACCAGAGTCACTCCAGAGGTAGCTCGGGTCGTGACGTCCTGTACTGCACACTGCGTTTCAGCCTGAACAAAGGAAAACACAGTCAGAAGATAAACATTCAGCTGACAGCATTAGCACCCATCCCTCAACAACAGAAGTCACCCCATATTTAATGTTTTCATTTCAAAACAGCAGTCCACTTGCCTCTGTACCTGCAAGTTAGATCCAAGCTCGAAAGGAACGGCCACCATCACCCATGCCACCTGGGAACACAGAAGGACAAAATGACCGCTGTGCTTGCAAGCCACCACCTGCCACATTGCTCCTCTGTCCCAAACAGCCTCACCTCAGACCCTCAGAGGGAAACACCTGAATGTCTTCCCTTTGCTTCAGATCAGGGATCACCAGGCTGATAAAACTCTCACCTTCCCTCATTGTTCTGTGACACGGGCATTTCCCTGTCCAAGACTGCATGAAGCCCCTGCAGAGACGAGAGAAAAGCACACCCTGAGGCACCTCACAGCCACAGCGTACCTGCTGCAATACCTCTCTCTTCCCAGCTCCTTTACTTCAGCTGCTCACCAGCTCGAACTGAGATTCTTCGCTCACAGCGCCGCGGCAAACTCTGCCCGGGCCACACAACACACACGGCACAAGCTACATTGTTTAATGTTATAAGCGAGACCACGCAATTTTCTGGTCTATCGAAGATAATTTATTTATTAAGTAAGCAGGTACAAGCAAAACAGCGCTGGGCGGCTGGGGAGTCTCCGCTCCATCACAGCACGCAACTTTCCCTTTTCAGTGTCGCCGTTTTATAGCATCCAAGTTCGGCTTGTCAGCATCCAAGTTCGGCTTGTCAGGACTTGTTGAATCTTCTGAAGCTGTGCAGTTCGTTCTGTTTCTTTCAATGACCATGCGTTGTGCTCGTGTTCAAGGGTAGTAAAGCAGCAAACAGTATTTCACAGAGTCTTTGTTTTACCAAGGACGTTTATCCAACACCCCCTCCCCACTATCTACTTGCTTAGTCTTCCCCCTCAACAAGGTCGTAAATTGCAAAACCTTGTCTTCTCAGCAGATTCTCTGAATTCTTTTTAAAGACAATGAACAAACACCTGCTAATTTATCACAATCCCTCCTTTTTCTTTTTCTAACATATTTTGTTCATTGATGAATTTTTGAAGCACTTGTTTGCTCAATATTAAAGTTGCTGCGTCATCCTCCTCCTGTTCAAGAGATTCATATTTCGCACACACAAGCATAAGTTGAGCTGCCTCTAATCGGTTTTTTACAATTGTGATTATTTGATTGAATATACGTGGTCCAAAAGTTAGTGTAAATATGAGCAGCAACAAAGGTCCTGCTATAGCTGATAGCAGTGTAGTGAGCCAAGGTGAGTAATTAAACCAGGATTCGTACCAGTTTCGGTGGGCTTCATTCTCCCTTTTTCGTTTTTCTAGCCCTTCTCTCAATTTAGTCATTGTATCCCTCACCACTCCAGTATGATCAGCATATACACAACACTCCTCTCGTAGGGCTGCACACAATGCTCCTTATTGTAGAAAAATCAGATCTAATCCCCTACGATTTTGTAGTACTACTTCAGATAAGGATCGCACAGATTTCTCTAAAGCTTATATAGATTGCTCGATACGGGCCAAATCCTCATCTACAGCAATGCGTAACGAGGTAAATTCTTGGCTTTGTTTTACCAGAGAGGTAATTCCAGTTCCGGCTCCTGCAGCCCCCAGAATCATCAGAGTGGCTAAAGTAAGAGCCGTAATAGGCTCTCTCTTCCTTAAGTGGTTTTTTGCCATAGCATGTTGGATGTACATATACTCCTCAGAATGGTAAAGAATCCTTGGGATAATTACTACCTGTACACAGAAATCATGAGACGAGTTGAACAATTTCAAAGATAACATGGAGTCACCCCCAGAGACGAACATACCCATCTGGTGTTATCTGCTGGTATTAACCATTTTTCTTTGTCTAATTGTGTAACATTTTCTGTAATATTGCATAGATGGAACTTCTCACCAGGGACCGTGCCTACGCATCTGCCATTCCCAGTTACTTCCGTTAACGTTATTGCTACATCCCTTCCCCAATTGCATTGAGGGGGATCGGTTTTGTTTGAACGGGTGGTCTCTCCCAGATCCCCAATGGCGTCGTAATATGGGGGCCTTATATCAAGACATAACCAGCAAGGTCTAGGCACGTCTGGATTTGTTTGATTCAACAACTGATAACTAGCATTCACGATTCTCCATATGTTATTCCCGGTCACCCCTTCATTTCTAATCCCGTACTCCGGGTTTACTGATTTATTAGCAACCTCCAGTGGTTTAGGGCTATTAGGAGTGTCCTGGTTCCAGTTAGGACAGAGTTAATTTTTCCTCATAGTAGCTGGTAGGGTGCTATGTTTTGGATTAGGATGAGAAGAGCGCTGATAACATGCTGATGTTTTAATTGTTGCAGAGCAGTGTTTACACCAGGCCAAGGACTTTTCGGCTTCTCGCTCTGTCCTGCCAGCGAGCAGGCTAGGGGTGCAGCAGGAGCTGGGAGGGGACAGACCCTGGACAGCTGACCCAAACTGGCCAAAGGGGTATTCCATACCATCTGACGTCATGCTAAACAATATATAGGGGTGGCTGGCCGGGGTGGGGGGCCGGCTGCTCGGGGATAGGCTGGGCATCGGTCAGCGGGTGGTGAGCAATTGCATTGTGCATCACTTGTTTCTTACACATTATTATTATTAATACTATTATCATTATCACTATTATTACTATTGTTATTATTATATTCCTGTCTTAATAAACTGTCTTTATCTCAACTCACAGGCTTCACTTTCCCGTTTCTCTCCCCCATCCCAGAGAGGGAGGGGGGAGGGTGAGCGAACGGCTGTGTGGTGTTTAGCTGCCAGCCGGGTTAAACCACAACAAGGAGTTAGCATTCTAAAAGCTTGTGTAGGCTGAATCCTCAAAACACTCCCCGACAGTTTCTGATTTCGTCCCACCCGTTGGGGACTCTTCGTCTCTTCCTTCTTTATATAGATGATGCCTCCCCTATCAGTCCCCCAGCAGTAGTTATCTGCTGAACAACATGGTGATCTTCCCATCTAATCAGGCTCCATTTAAAAGGTTTGTGAGGGTGCGCAGACCCAGGAACAGTGTAAACAATCGTACCCATTACTATGTATCGCAAAAAAAAAAAAAATGGCTAGGGCCCATTTTTCAGAGTTCTTTACCTGGCCACGTAATTCCCCACCGTTTCACTCTCTGCCTCGCCTGTCGGTTCGGTTGCAGCGAACTACAAGGTGCAGGTTCTTCTCGGCAGCAGCAGTGTTCTTCAGGGGAGTTTTTCAGGTAACCGCGACCTTTTTCTGATCAAACAGGGTCCCCTCTCCTCCTTTTTACGATACATAGACAGTTAGACCATACTTATCGAGTTCGTTTCAACGTGAGCTTTAAGTCATCAGGGCCTGCGACCGCTTCCCATTCGCTTTTCTGGATCGGTCCTTTCACGCCACTGGCATGCGTTCACCCCTTCTCAGCCGTCCGGATAGCCGTCTCTGTGATAAGTAAAACAACATAGGGGCCTCCCCACCGTGGTGTTAAAGACATTTCTTTCCATGTCTTAATTAGAACCCTATCTCCAGGTGGTATCCTATGGATTGCTATATCTAGCCACCAAGCCTTTCGCTTGCAACTCCCTCTGTCGGTTCATAAGCTGTATTAAATAAGGTTTTAATTGGATATCCTGTACCTGGGGATCAGATGGCATCTCTAAATCATAAGGCATACCATACAGCCTTTCAAAAGGTGAGATTCCGACATCGGCTCGGGGCTATGTCCGGATATTCAATAGTGCAAGCGGTAAACATTTCACCCAGGAGGTCTTAGTCTCTATCATAAGCTTTACTAGTTGCTTTTTAATTTCACCATTCATTCGTTCTACCTTTCCCGAACTCTGAGGATGCCAGGGAGTGTGATATTCCCATTTAATTCCCAGAGCCTTCATCGTGTCTCGGGATACCTTTGACACAAAGTGTGGGCCTCGATCAGAGTCAATTGCTTCTATTACCCCGTATCTGGGTATGATGCTTTCTAATAATATCTTTACCATGGTTTGAGCTGTGGCCCTTGCCGTAGGGAATGCTTCAACAAAGTTTGTGAGGTGGCCTACAATAACTAATAAGTATCTATATCGCCCCGTTTTCGGAAGTTCAGTAAAATCTAATTGAATCTTTGCAAAAGGTCGATGTGCCAATTCTCGTCCTCCTCCCGGGACCCTTTTTCTCATGTGTTGAGCATTTACCCTCCAACAAGTTACGCAATCATTTACAATCCTCTTTGCTATATTATAAATCCCTATACACATATAATATGTGGCAAATTGATCCACCAACACCTGAGTACCCCAGTGCGTCTGTTCATGAAATCTCCGTAGCACCCTCATAGCTACTGATTTTGGTAACACTTCCCGTCCATCAGGCAGTACCCATTTCCCTTTATCGTTTGTTTTTTTTTTTTTGGAACCCCCATTTGTGTCATCTTGTCTTCTTCTGTAATAGTGAAACAGAGTAAAGGGAGGGGAATGGGTCCATTCGACCACAGGGAGTTAGTCGGCCTGCACTTGTAGCAGTTTTTATAAGGCGGGCTTTCTTCCTCAGAACAATTGCATTCAATCCCATCAACTCCCCATTCACTCCAGCAATCATAACATGGAAATTCCTTTAAGTCTTTCCCACAGTATTAAGTATTATATTAAGCACTATTATATATTATGTTATTAATTATTATATTAATTATTATATATTAACTATTAAGTATAAGTATTATTTCCCACAGTCTGGGCAATCTTCCTTCGTTCTTATAATTCTTCTACTCATTAATGCTGCCCTTTTTGCCTCCTGATCTGCTAGATTATTACCCCTAACCTGAGGGGTGAGGCCTTTTTGATGCCCTTTTATATGTACTACGGCAATTTCTTTGGGCTCTCTGATAGCTTGTAAAACCTGGGTAATCAATTCCTGATGTATTAAACCCTTTCCTTGTGAATTGATGAGCCCCCTTTCTTCCCATATTTTACACAAATGTATGTACTACCCCATAAGCATATTTTGAATCTGTATATATTGTACCGCTTTTATTTTTCAGCAATTTTAGGGCCCGCAATATGGCATATAGCTCGCAAGTTTGGGTGTACCAGCTAGGACTCAAAGGTCCAGATTCCACTATCTCAAAAGTTTTCCCATTTACTAACGGGAAGGTTTACTACCTTCCCTGGGGCACCTGATAAGCAGAAGAGAAAGCAACCACAGCAATAAAAGCCACTGCACCCTCAGGACAGTTACTCTCATCCCCTCCTTTACCTCAGCCGCTTACCTACCCCACACGGCAGATGCTTCCACCCGTTCTCTGAAGCTACCTAGAGCACCCCTAAAAGAGAAAACTGGAATTTACTCTATTTGATGTAGTAAAGTAAGTGCAGCGACAACCACACCGCAAAAATAACACCTACCTCTGTTCATCACTCACCAGCGTCACTCCAGAGGTAGCTCGGGTCGTGACGTCCTGTACTGCACACTGCGTTTCAGCCTGAACAAAGGAAAACACAATCAGAAGACAAACATTCAGCTGACAGCATTAGCACCCATCCCTCAACAACAGAAGTGACCCCATATTTAATGTTTTCGTTTCAAAACAACAGTCCACTTGCCTCTGTACCTGCAAGTTAGATCCAAGCTCGAAAGGAACGGCCACCATCACCCATGCCACCTGGGAACACAGAAGGACAAAATGACCACTGTGCTTGCAAGCCTCCACCTGCCACATTGCTCCTCTGTCCCAAACAGCCTCACCTCAGACCCTCAGAGGGAAACACCTGAATGTCTTCCCTTTGCTTCAGATCAGGGATCACCAGGCTGATAGAACTCTCACCTTCCCTCACTGCTCCGTGACACAGGGATTTCCCTATCCAAGACTGCACGAAGCCCCTGCAGAGACAAGAGAAAAGCACACCCTGAGGCACCTCACAGCCACAGCGTACCTGCTGCAATACCTCTCTCTTCCCAGCTCCTTTACTTCAGCTGCTCACCAGCTCGAACTGAGATTCTTCGCTCACAGCGCCGCGGCAAACTCTGCCCGGGCCACGCAACACACACTGCACAAGCTACGTTGTTTAAGACACACGAGCTGGAACATTCCTGCCCAACAACCAGTGGCATCGCACAGGAAGGATGCCGCACGCTCCTAGAAACCAAACCTACCAGTCCTGAACAGCTCCCCTACCAGACAGTTCCCCACCTCCTCCTGCCAACCATGCTCAGCACACACACTATTTGGCCTTAAAAAAAAAAAAAGTAATAACATACACACACAAAAAAAACTACTGAGCTCCACAAATGCCAAAAAGCCATGCACACACAGCAGCCCCTGCAGGGGTATTCACAGACTTACCCTTTACAGATGAAAAAGGTAACTCTGATACGACCCTGCTCAGTCTCTTGGTAATACTGCGCCTATGTGGTCAAGCCTCTTGCAGTGTGTAATCAAGCTCTTTTTAGTCCTCTGGAGAGTTACACAAGTGGCTTCATACGTCTAGAGATTCAAATATAACCCAAAACCACAAGTGGATCCCACCATCCCAAAAACAAGTGAGCCAGCAACCTCTGCTAAATATCCCTCTAGTGATTTCCAAGCACTTAAAATCTAGAAATCCATGGACTCCAACCTGCCCAAAGAACCCTGCAACTGACTGAAGGAAAAACAAAGCACTTACCCCAAAGAGCAGCCCAGGCACAATGAACTCCCTAATGGCATACCTGGGGCTCATATACCATTTGGCCCCGCCCAGCACCCAAACCCAATCACCTGGGAAAGGGGAGGGGCAAAGCACAAGAAAGTAGAAAGAGCACAAGCAGCACAGCAGCTGTGGGGGTTTTTTTGGTGTTTTTTTTAGTTTTGTATTTTGTTTGTTTGTTTTTTGTTTTTCTTTTTTTTTTCTTTAATCTGGTTTAGCTCAATAGCATGCAGACTGCAGACAAGAGAACTGGGGTGATTCTAGAAGCAACAATACCCATGCTTTTGCTGCAGCTTTGAATATTGAAAGGACAATATGACCAAGCAAGTAACTGAAATTTTTTCTGCTGGAATTAGTTCAAACCTTTATTTATATACAAAGAAAAATCTGGGAGCATAACAGATTACATGCCAAAAAAAAATCAATTCCATGTAATAACATCACTCGCAGCATAAATCACGTACTTGAGTAGGCTATCTGAAAACCAAAAGGCTATGCTGATGGGTCAAAACACACTACAGGACAATGGAGCCTGGCCCTCTGCTGCACCAGCTTAAATCCTATCCCTACACTCACCAAGGTGCAACCCCAACCCAAACACAGACACACCATTTCAGCCTCAACACAGTTTTGGAAACTGCTGGAAAGCAGGCTTCATCCTCAGCGAGGCGTGCTCAGGCTCCACGGCATGGGGCTTCAGGCACCGCTTCACCTACTGAAGCAGACCACCATCAGGAGCTGCCACGCCAGACCACCTTTTTCCTCTGAAACACCTTTCTCAGGAACCAAACAGCATTCCAGTGACCTGCTTTGCTCCTTTTCCAAAGACTACCACAGTCCGCCTTGCCTCTGGCACCTGATAAGCAGAAGAGAAAGAAACCACAGCAGCACAAGCCACAGCACCCTCAGGACAGTTACTCTCATCCCCTCCTTTACCTCAGCTGCTTACCTACCCCACATGGCAGATGCTTCCACCCATTCTCTGAAGCCACCTAGAGCACCTCCAAAAGAGAAACTGGAATTTTACTCTAATTGATGTAGTACACTAACTGCAGTGATGGGCACGAAAATGTGCCCAGATGGCAGCAATCACAGACTTACCCTTTACAGATGAAAAAGGGGACCCTGCTCAGTCTCTTGGTAATACTACCGTGCTTATGCGGTCGAGGAACCGTACCCCACCATTTCTTAAAAACGAGTTAGCCGACAACACCTCCTAAGCACGCCTCTATTACCTGAATTCCAAGCACTGAAAATCTAGAAGGCTGCAACGTCTAAAGACTCTACAGCCACACAAACCACAGGCAAAAGCTCCAAAACTATAACAAACTGTCCCTAACCCCTTACAGGCCTACTGCTGCTCTTTTCAGACACATGCTTACACAGGGAGCTTCGATGATACTTATCTCCTAAACCCTGCTCCATCACTTTGCCACCAAGGTTGTAACTTTGATAATATTTGACGTATAATATTTGACATACAGGCAAAGACTCACAAGTAAGCCCCGCAATTCGGCAAAAATCATAAGGGACCCAGAACCACAAAGTAAACACACAAAGTAACACTGCCATCCTATCCGTAAACATGCTATAACAATTACTCACCTGAAGAAGAGCTGCATGCAATACAGGCACCTATTACTAGATTGGTTTACTCTAACAGATCCTACTAGTTGTTACCTCACAAAGATGGGCGTACCGGTCTCTACTTGGAAACGCATCAGTCCATAGACTCTTAACCACCTAAAGAAACCTCCAACTCACTGAAGGAAAAACAAAGCATCTACTCTAAAGGGCAGCCCAGGCAGAATGAGCTCTCTGATGGGATGCCTGTGACTCAATGACCACTAGGCCCTCCCTGGAACCCAAAGCCAATCACCTGGGAAAGGGGAGGGGCAAAACACAAGAAAGGAGAAAGAGGAGAAGCAGCAGCTGTGGTTTATTTTTTTTTTGCTTCAGCTTTGATTATTGAAAGCTTTTCTCCTCTACAACTCCTGTCTCAGGAACCAAACAGCATTCCAGTGACCTGCTTTGCTCCTATTCCAAAGACTATCACAGCCCACCTTGCCTGTGGCACCTGATAAGCAGAAGAGAAAGCAACCACAGCAGCAAAAGCCACAGCACCCTCAGGACAGTTACCCTCATCCCCTCCTTTACCTCAGCTGCTTACCTACCCCACACGGCAGATGCTTCCACCCGTTCTCTGAAGCCACCTAGAGCACCTCCAAAAGAGAAACTGGAATTTTACTCTATTTGATATAGTTAAAAAAACTGCAGTGACAACCACAACCCAAAAATAACAGCTACCTCTGTTCATCACTCACCAGCGTCACTCCAGAGGTAGCTCGGGTCGTGACGTCCTGTACTGCACACTGCGTTTCAGCCTGAACAAAGGAAAACACAGTCAGACGATAAACATTCAGCTGACAGCATTAGCACCCATCCCTCAACAACAGAAGTGACCCCATATTTAATGTTTTCGTTTCAAAACAGCAGTCCACTTGCCTCTGTACCTGCAAGTTAGATCCAAGCTCGAAAGGAACGGCCACCATCACCCATGCCACCTGGGAACACAGAAGGACAAAATGACCACTGTGCTTCCAAGCGACCACCTGCCACTCTGCTCCTCTGTCCCAAACAGCCTCACCTCAGACCCTCAGAGGGAAACACCTGAATGTCTTCCCTTCGCTTCAGATCAGGGATCACCAGGCTGATAGAACTCTCACCTTCCCTCATTGTTCTGTGACACGGGCATTTTCCCGTCCAAGACTTCATGAAGCCCCTGCAGAGACAAGAGAAAAGCACACCCTGAGGCACCTCACAGCCACAGCGTACCTGCTGCAATACCTCTCTCTTCCCAGCTCCTTTACTTCAGCTGCTCACCAGCTCGAACTGAGATTCTTCGCTCACAGCGCCGCGGCAAACTCTGCCCAGGCCACACAACACACCCTGCACAAGCTACATTGTTTAAGACACACGAGCTGGAACATTCCTGCCCAACAATCAGCGGCATCGCACAGGAAGGATGCCACACACTCCTAGAAACCAAACCTACCAGTCCTGAACAGCTCCCCTGCCAGACAATTCCCCACCTCCTCCTGCCAACCACGCTCAGCACACACACTATTTGGCTCTCAAAAGAAAAAAAAAAAAGAACATACACACACAAAAAAAACTACTGAGCTCCACAAATGCCAAAAAGCCATGTACACACAGCAGCCCCAGCAGGGGTATTCACAGACTTACCCTTTACAGATGAAAAAGGTAACTCTGATACGACCCTGCTCAGTCTCTTGGTAATACTGCGCCTACGTGGTCAAGCCTCTTGCAGTGTGTAATCAAGCTCTTTTTAGTCCTCTGGAGAGTTACACAAGTGCCTTCATACGTCTAGAGATGCAAATATAACCCAAAAACACAAGTGGATCCCACCATCCCAAAAACAAGTGAGCCAGCAACCTCTGCTAAATATCCCTCTAGTAAGTGATTTCCAAGCACTTAAAATCTAGAAATCCATAGACTCCAACCTGCCCAAAGAACCCTGCAACTGACTGAAGGAAAAACAAAGCACTTACCCCAAAGAGGAGCCCAGGCACAATGAACTCCCTAATGGCATACCTGGGGCTCATATACCATTTGGCCCCGCCCAGCACCCAAACCCAATCACCTGGGAAAGGGGAGGGGCAAAGCACAAGAAAGTAGAAAGAGAGCACAAGCAGCAGCAGCTATGTTTTTGTTTGTTTGTTTGTTTTTTCTGGCCTAGCTCAATAGCATGCAGACTGCAGACAAGAGAACTGGGGTGTTTCTAGAAGCAACAATACCCATGCTTTTGCTGCAGCTTTGAATATTGAAAGGACAGTATGACCAAGCAAGTAACTGAAGTTTTTTTCAACTGCAAGCAGCTCAAACCGTTGTTTTTATACAGGAAGAAAAATCTAGGAGCATAACAGATTACACACCAGAAAAAAAGATCAATTCCATGTAATAACATCACTCGCAGCATAAATCACGTACTTGAGTAGGCTATCTGAAAACCAAAAGGCTATGCTGATGGGTCAAAACACACTACAGGACAATGGAGCCTGGCCCTCTGCTGCACCAGCTTAAATCCTATCCCTACACTCACCAAGGTGCAACCCCAACCCAAACACAGACACACCATTTCAGGCTACACGGGATGGGGCTTCAGGCACCGCTTCACCTACTGAAGCAGACCACCATCGGGATCTGCCACGCCAGACCACCTTTTTCCTCTGAAACACCTTTCTCAGGAACCAAACAGCATTCCAGTGACCTGCTTTGCTCCTATTCTAAAGACTATCACAGCCCACCTTGCCTGGGGCACCTGATAAGCAGAAGAGAAAGCAACCACAGCAGCAAAAGCCACAGCACCCCTAGGACAGTTACTCTCAACCGCTCTTTTACTTCACCCACTCACCTAACCCCCGAGGCAGATGTTTCCATCTGCTCTCAAGCCACCTAGAGCACCTCTAAAAGGCAAAATGGATTTTTATTCTACTTTTTGTAATAACTTAACTGCAGTGACAACCGCACCCCAAAAATAACTGCTACCTCTGTTCATTGCTCACCTTGCCTGAGGTAGCTCAGGTCGCAACGTCCTGTATTGCGCACTGCATTTCAGCTTGAACAAAGGAAAACACGGTCAAAAGATAAACATTCAGCTGCCAGCATTACCACCCACCCTTCAACACCACAGGTGACCCTATATTTAATTTTATCATTTCAAAAGAGCAGTCCACTTGCCTCTGTACCTGGAAAGTAGATCCAAGCTCAAACGTGGCCACCTGCAAGGCCGGGGGGGGGGGCATTTGGCAGCCACCTGCAAGGTGGGGGGGCACTTGGCGGCTTTGCTCTAACAGACCCTACTAGTTACCTCAAAAAGATGGGCTTACCGGTCTCAATTTGAAATGCATCAGTCCATAGGCTCTGACCCACCTAAAGAACCCTGCAACTGACTGAAGGAAAAACAAAGCCCCTACCGCCAAGGAGCAGCCCAGGCAGAATGCCTGCCCTAATCATGTGGAAAATGGGAGGGGCCGTGCATGAGAAGAGATAAAGAGAGCAGGAGGAACAGCAGCCCTGTTTTTGGTCTGGCTTAGGTCAACAGCGTGCAGAGTGCAGCACAGGCAATCAGCCTGTTTCTCCTGAAAGACTTACCTTAGCTTTGGTGAAGGAAACTGACCGGGCTGACAACCCTCTCACCTTTTTGCACCACTCCACAACATGGGGAATTCACCTCTCCACGGCTGCACGAGGGAACTGCAGAAACAAGACAAAGCACACCCTGAGGCACCTCATAACCACAGCCTACCTACCTACTGCAATACCTCTGCAATACTTATACCTCTCTTCCCAGCTGCTTTACCTCTGCTGCTCTCCATCTCCAAATCACATTCTTTTAACTGTCACACAGAGCGGTGGTCCTCCAGGTGCCATAGAGCAGCGCCATTATTTTTTTTCTTTTTTAATTTCAGAACAGCTTCCCTTCAAAACAGCTTTCCGCTTCCCTCTGGAAATGGACAGTAGGTCAAGCCAGTCACCGAGTTGCCAACGCAGAGCTTCACAGTTCCAGAAGGTGCTCTTTCATTCGACCGATTCCTCAGAAGTGTTACCTACCACTAGCAAAAGCAATAAACAGACTGCAAACAGGCACTGCCACATTTGACAAACTTCATGTTTTTAATTTTATCATTTCAAAACAGCAGTCCGCTTGCCTTTACATCTGAAAAGGCAGATCAAACCAATCACCAAGTTGCCGAACAAGAACTTGACAGTTCCAGAAAGTGCTGTTTCCTTTGACCGGCTCCTCCTAAGGTTTACCTACTGCTGGAAAAAAAGAAAAAAAGACTGTGCCAGCTGCCCTTAAGTACTCACCCAGAGCTTGAGTATTCGCCCAGAGACAGACCAGATGTCTTTCCCAAAAGAGTCAGGACAATGTATTATTGCACTGTTGGACCACCATGTTAGCTACCATCACTAATTGCCAGGCAGGACAGCTCCAGGCCAAACACACACGTAAAAAGGCACACTACAAACATCATGAACAAAACATGGGAAAAGAATTACTTTTCATGAATTACTTTTTCAAGAATTACTTTTACATGTCGTCTCAGGGAGGAAGTAACTGCCCTGAGCAACGTGCCCTTACCCACTAGGAAGCTGAGCGGCAATGTGAAAAACTACATTTCCCGGCATGCCTCGGAAACCAACATGGCCGGCAGGAAGCTCAAAACCCAAAGACCACAACTCCCGGCATGCTGCGGGGCACGAAGCCTGGCAGTTGCTACAGCGCATGCGCATCTCCTCCGTCTGCAGTACCTCCCTTCCGCCAGCAGGTGGGAGCAGAGAGCCACGCGTCACCGCAGCGCCTCTTCGCCTACAGCACCGCTCGCTGTTCGGCCACCAGGTGACACCAGGCGCCGCCGCGCCACCCCGCTCCATGCATGGGCGGAAACAGAACGGCAGGCACGGCTTCCCAGGCCGTCTGCTCGTTAAGGGAAGCGGCGGGAGCCGCGTGGAACACCACACAAGAACGGCAAGAAAAAGCACCCCGCTCCACTGGCACGGAGGAAGTAACTGCCCATCCTAAAAGGCCCCGTGCTGAGCGGCAACGTGAAACTACAGTTCGCAGCATGCTCTGGAAACCAATGTGGCCGATCAAAAGCCCGGAGCCCAAAGACCACAACTCCCGGCATGCTGTGGGGCAAGACGCTCCCAGCCACCTGACCCAGCTGACACCCCGCCCCAGAGTCAAACCCGTGCTTTCTGATCCGCCGCCTACTACCCCAGCCACGGATCCTGCAGGACCCAGCCGCCCCAACACCATTCCCTCCCCTCTGCCACGGACGCCCAGGCCCTCCCTCACCTGCTGCTCCGCAGCAGCCACAGCCTAGGTCATGCTCGCCAATCACTCCCTCTGCGCAGACCAGTCCCAGCACACCTGGCCCAGGGAGCAAACACAGCACAGGCCTACCCCCACCATTGCTGCCCTTGCCCCCCCCCCCGCCTGCAGCCTCCCCAGCAGGGTGGCCCCCACACCCAGGTCGCTTGTCTGTGTCCATTGGCTCCCCCATGGACAATAAACACGGGGCCAACACCCCAGCCCCTGCCCCCTCCACACCCAGGAACCTGCACCTAGCAGCACGGCCACAGCCACTTACAGTGTCCACAAACACAGAGGGCAGCACAAGCCAGAAAGCAAACTTTATTAAACTCTTACACAGGACTCCTGGGAGGGAGACTGCGGCAGAACTCCCTGCCCAGACATTCTCCCCTTCCCCTGGGGGGCTGCGGGGCTCAGGCATCCAGCAGGTCCATCCGTCCGTCTCAGCATCCATGCCCTGGGGAACAGCTGCCTCCTGCAGAAATGGGCTGTGAGGCACAGAAGGAGGAAGAAAAAGGAAAAGGGCACAAGTGGGATACAAGCAGCAAGAGAGGAACTGGGTGGACAGACAGACAGCAGGGCAGAGGGACAGAAGAACCACCGGGGGGGCAGGGAGCGGGACAGGGGTGATCAACGGGGTTGGACAGAGAGTCCAACAGAGGCACAATTGCGACAGCCAGGATGACCGAGAGTAATAGCAGTTTTACTGACATCAGACAGCATTAGTTTGGGATGAAATCAGAGTTTTGGTTTTTGGATCAGAGATGACTCTGTTGAACAGTCTCTGCCTTTCCAGTATTTGAAAGGAAAAGGCATGAGGATAAGCACACAAGTATGAAGCTATTATTACCAACAGAGATGCTGGAAGTAGGCTTCTCAATATCGCTTCTGGTACTTGTGGAGTAATTGCCTTAAGTAACTAGGCAAATTAAACTAATATTCACATTTTAAAGAAAATGTGCAGCATTGAAAAAGCTTTCAGGGTGGAGGGTAGCTGCGCTACCTAAGTGTTCCCTAGGCCTCCAACTTTACATGCTATTGCACTAGGGGAACTTGGTGTGCTGACTCTAAGGAACAGTACAGAGCATAGAGCAGAGTGGAGACACCACGGATAGGCTCTGTGATGAGACGGGGACCTGATGCTCTTATGCGCACCAAGACTGATAAGCTGCATGTTTACCATCCTTGTGAGAAAAATCTCAAATAATTTTCTTCAGACAGGATCTTCTGTGAAGCTATTTTATTCGTGATTGCAATGGCGGGCATCCTGTCAATCAGGAACGCATTTTAGTAAACAAATCATAACCTTTTATTCCCTATTACCCGACGCCTGATCACCTCCCCTGTTTCCTCATTGGCTAAGTACTACAGGTTCACAAGCTACTCGACGCTCCTCTATACCACGTATGTACAATTTTTGTGTTTTTTCAACCCTTTAATTTCTCCTTTCTTATGTTTTGAGAACTTTGTGATCTTTGTTTTACTGTTCTCACACTGCTCATCTTGTTTTTCTCAAGCTTCTACCTTATTTTGGAACAGTGAGGCCTTCTACTGTCCACTTATCTACAGGTGACCCATTCGGTGATAAACTGGAGCTGATTGATACAGCGGTGCACTAAGGGTTAAGAAGAAGGTTACTCACAGGCAGAGAGTGGTAACCAGGCTAGAATAAGAGAAAGTGGGAACCAGTAAGAAGTTGCTAGGCTCGGACGGGCCTATAGAGGGCTATGCATGATCAAAAGGAATGCACTAATCAGAAGTCTGTAACTACGCACGCTAGCTGCGTGCAGTGCATGTAGCTGGTTCAGAAACCTATATAATATCTGGCATTGGAACAATAAAGGGTCTCCATTTCTCGACTATCTTGGAGTCTGTGTCCTCATTCCCTTCACTTATCTACTTAGCATTTCTCCTTATTATGACTACACGATTACCTTGGAATACAGAAAAGTAATTCTCTACTGCAAAAACACAACTTTGTTTCTCACACCCTGAGCCAACCACCTGTCATGGTTTTGACAGAACGTTGTACTCTAGTGAACTTTTGCTCATTATATCATCACTATAATACCAAAACACACCTCCATCCCAAAAGCTCCATGCCTCCAAGCTGCGACCGCCCCTCACTGAGCACACGCTCTGAATTTCTCAGACCCCTATAGCTTTAAACGAAAGCAAGAAAACTTTACAAATCATAACCAAGATATGCCTGACTAGAGTCACTCAAGCTCCACCTAAAAGGGACAGAAAATAATCACAGAGTCATAGAATATCCCGAATTGGAAGGGATCCACAAGGATCATCGAGCCCAACTCCCGGCATCACACAGGTCAACCCAAAAATTCAGACCATATGACTAAGTGCACAGTCCAAATGCTTCTTAAACTCCGGCAGACTTGGTGAAGCGACTACCGCCCTGGGGAGACTGTTCCAGTGCTCAACAACCCTCTCAGTGAAGAACCTCTTCCTGATGTCTAGCCTGAACCTCTCCTGCTGCAGGTTGACACCATTCCCACGGGTCCTATCACTGGTCTCTAAAGAGAACAGATTGGTGGATAATGTAAATTGGCTTAAGTGAAAGGGGATGTTAGGGAAGATACCATCACGAAGGATACCTTTCTGACTTCCGGGATCAGTCGACGGGCTGAGCCTCTCTTCCCCCCGCACTGGGATGTCGTGGGGTAAGATCTGAATGCTTGGTTGTACCAGGCGTCTCCGTAGAAACTCAGAAATCTCTAGAGCCTTTGTGCCTTTTAATGCGTTAATAGCCAGGACGAGTACCCGTGTATTTCATGCGTGCTCGCTTGCTTTTGCGGACAGTGAATTTATCGCCGGCAATTCCAAAGAACCTGTGTCCCTGTTGCTGTAATAAACTGCCCTTCGTTGCATTGTTCCTAGCTGTGACAGTTCTCATTGAACACAACTAGAGCGAGGGTGTCCTACGTTATTGGTGAATCCGTGACCCTGGTAGTTCAGTACCCCGAATCCGACCAGACCCGTAACAGTTAGTCAGCTACGCCCCTTAACACGACAGTATTTCATAGAGAAAAACATTAAGCCTAAGATTTCTCATCCCTAAGGCCTTAGGGGGGCAGGCCGAGAAGGAACCAGAGATGCTTAGTATGTCTCCTGAGAATCGCAGCTTACAGTTACTACACGTCTTCTGGTCTCATGGGATGAGGCAGAGGTATAATTAATTCCTTCTCCATCTCTCTCTAAAGAGTTTTCCTCCTATCTGTGACAAAGGAGAAAAATGTTATGGTCGTGGAAGTCGTTATACAAAGCCACACTCAGTGAATTCACTATTACAGTTAAGATCGTTTTTAATCGAAAACACCTCAGCAGCAGTGTTACCACTGCAAACATAGCGCTGCACAAAAATTCAACTCAAGATAAAGGAAAGGGCGAGCTAAAAGGACAAATGACGTGACCGAAGGCATCTTCAACAACCATCTGGTAGATGGTTGTCCACAGCCCTTGGATTCCATGGTTGTCTTCCCTGCCAAGTGAATCCTGGAAGAACAAGAAAAGATACACAACATGTCCACAAAAACTTTTGGGGAGGCTACTGAAAAGAAAAACAAAAAAATAGAAACAGCATGCAGCTAGTACGTCAGTTTTGTTAACAGAGTAACATTAACATACTAGAAATTTCCACATTCTATGTAGCCCCAAGGTGGTGCTGGGTACATCCACTGATATTAATGGGGTGGCACAATGTAAGAGATAGTTAATAGACAAGGTACACCTGAGGTGCACAGATTGCATATTCCATGCGACAAAAAAGGCACAGCTTGGCACCCAGTTTGGATCAGCTTGTGTATGAGTCTGCTGATACGTGAGTATATACAGCAAGCAGACAAGTCTTTTACTCCACAGACTCAGTTTCATTTATGTATATACATACATATACATATGTGTATGTATCTCTCTCTCTCTCTCTCTACATATATATATATAAAAACAAACAAACGTTGGGAACTTCATAACCACTTGAATAACAATCATTAGCTATGCCTACGCTGAAAGCCAGGACTATGCCTAAGTGATTAAGTAAACACAGAGTCTTATCTGTGAAATGCTGAAAATGCCCCATAACCACTGGGGGGCTTATGCACGGTGTACATAATTTTTACGCAAACATGCATCTTAATACACAAAGAGGAGGGGTGAGGCGGACAAAGGTTTTAGGGACGCGTCAAGACCAGAACAGCCACTGGGCAATCGCTCAGATGTGCAAAGCTCAGCTAAAACCTGCACAAATCCACCAAAAGAAGGAGGCTACCTACTTGTCTGCTTAAAATAACCTCTACAAAGAACGTATTACAAAATCAAAAACGAAACTATCATCCAGCAAAGCAAACGTCTGGAATACAATGGGCTAAAACTGACAGCTGAGGTTTGATTCTTTAGCAATTTCAAAGGTCTTCAGATCCTACCTGACTTCTCGTGCATGGTGGCGTTGCAGCACAGAAATGAGGGGAGCGGGAAGATCGCAACAGGCCAAACGCGGTGCTGAGCTCCTACAGGAGCTGGTGGGATAGCACTGACAAGAGTGAGACAGGCTGTCAGCCTTCTGCACGAGCTGAAGAAGAGGAGCGCCAGTGTCCGAAGAAGCTGTTTCTTCTCATACTTCATTTAATACACACCGTCTTTAAATCCAGGACGTCTTCTTAGGGAAGAGATAAAGAAGTAGAGTTAGCGGCTCCAAGGACACTTCAGGATCTTAGTTCTTTCTATAGTTAGCTGCTATCCACAAAACCAAACCAGTTAAAATAGAGAGTTACATTAAAAATTCTTGATAATAACAAAAGTATGGGATTTAAAAAAAAAAGACATGCACGGAAAAGAGGTTAAATTATCTCATTCGTTTCTCAATTCCGCCACAAACTCCACGCTCAGCTCCTCTTAACTCACTCACCCCACTTACCCATCCAAACACAGGGCGGACGCAGCAGTTCTCATCATTCTTGGTAAAAAGACAACATTTTCATGTTTGCTGTCAAATATCATCTCTTTCCAGCACAATTTCCTGCAAGCTATGCTAACTCCTCCAGGCTTTTTAATATATGCTAGAAACTTCACTGTTTTATATTAATGACCATCTCGGTGGAAGTCGCCGAGCTGCTATCTTTGATTCTGCTGTCTTCACAAATACAAATAAAACAGTACTTCAGCAACAATCTATGACAAACTAGGCAATACATGCATCTACCTCTTACATAAGAAAGGAAAGAATTTGTAGACAACATCCAGAAAGTATTACCTTGTTAGATATCAGAGTGGTGGGGCAGAATGACAATGCTACACAAGACTGTACTTACACTCCTGGGATTGCACAGGTTTGCTGGAATACAAAAACAATAAAGTAAGGTCACTATGCGGAACAAGTTCACTCACTCCATTATTACTGTGAATGACAAGAATATTTCAGTAAGCGTTCTTTTAAACCCATGGAAATTTTCAGATTTATGTCAATTTGGCTTCATGAAAACTGAAACTTGCAGTGCAAAGATCATTTATAAAAGCTGTAGCAGGTGAGCTTTTTAGGCACGGATTTTGTCACCTTTTTGGGTAATGTTCGTCTCTCTCCCTCATTACCCCCCTTCCCTCCCCTCCCCCCCCCCAAAAAAAAAAACAAGAAAAAAGATTAAAGACCACAAACTGGGACTTCTCAGAGGTATGACTCCATTTTTCACCTTATACACACAGTTTCTTCGCTATGCTAAACTTTCACAATGACTGTATAATAGAGTCTTACTAATATTGTTTCTGTCTGTGAGTTTGATACTACTTCCCCAGGTTGGATGAAACAAGCATTTTTCATTGTGACGGACATCAAAACAAATAATGTCTCTCGTCAGCTATGGAGTCCTGCTGGCAGTATTACCAGCTCACACAGAATCCCATCTAGTTTTTGGGGTCCACCCCATCTATCCTCAGCAGTGGGAAGTTCTTCCAGAAGCAGACAGACTGTTATTCGTTCCTCAATGGAGCTGAGGCTCCGTAAGGCTTTGCTTTTTTCTTCCCTCACTCCCTCTTCTATTTCCAAGCTTTAACTTAAAAGCTAAGCTTGTGGGGCTGGGGGGAATCCCCAAATCAAATCCCAGCCCCAACATCCCATAGTCCCCTACTCTCAGGCCCAGCAATCTACAAATGCACACAATGCTACAGACTGTGGTGGGCAGGTCCTTCAGGGCAGGGATGTCGTCATCTTTTCAGGTGACGTTCAGCTCCCTGAAAGGGCTGAAATACCACATCCACACTCACTTCCCCTACTTGATTCGCACAGGTGTAGTCAGAGGAACAGGGCCACACCAGCACTCCCTGCTCACAAAGCTCACTGCCTACCTCCAGGTTTGCATCGTTTCCTTGTATTACTGTTAATTCTGACACATTTCTGCTATAAAAGCATATCTCAGTGGCATTAAACAACCAAATGCGTGGACTGTGCTGTCTGCAGTATTTTATCCCACACACTCCAATTACTTAATCAGCTGTTGAGCCCGTGCCTCGAGCAAGCATTTTGCTGGGTAACCATCTCCTAGTCTTGAGGGGACACGTGAGAATAATTTTTTCTTGGATAGTATTTACTTCAAATACTCCTGCCAGGCCAGTTTAAGGAATCCACAAATTCCACGGGAGAGAGGCTTGCCTAAATTGATTCTGTCTTTCTGATAATTTGCTCAATGGAGCATTTCTCCCTTCGGTATTTCTGGGGTAATGACAACGACTTGGATTTCAGAGAAGCAAGGTTTGAAAGGATAGGTAGTATCTTGAAATAGATCAGATTTCAGGAGTACAATCTCAATACATTCCAAAACCTAAATTCCACAATGCTGCTTCTGCAATCTGAGGGACAAACTCTTCTGCCACAGATGGGCAGGGATATCAGACCAGCGCATAGGAACACTTCAGGAGTCAGCAGAAGTGGTAACGAGAGCTGCATCACTCTGTGATAGATACCTGTGTCCGAACAAGCTTTCCTTCCGCTCACAGAGGAAAAGAGCTGGCGTCCTACAAAACGTCTCGCGTCTACCACTTTGGAGTGTTCTCAGTCAGCTTGTCTGTACTTCAACTTCCCTTTGAAGGAAGTAGCAAAGTACATAAAAACCTCCTTCCGGTAGCTCGGCACTGACCTGCAAGCCAGCACCAGGAGAAGGGCTGTGTCACACTTCAGCCCGGAGAAGAGAAGGCTCTGGGGAGACCTCATTACTACCTTTAAACACGTATAGTGGACTTACAAAAGAGACAGGCAAGGACTTGTTACCAGGGCCTGTAGCGACAAGGCAAGACAAGTTTTAAACTGAAGGAAGATAGATTTAGATTGAACAAAAGGAAGAAGTTCTTCTCAATGAGGGTAGTAAGACACTGAAACAGGCTGCCCAGAGAAGTTGTAGAGGCCTCATTACTGGAGGTACTCAAAGCTGGGCTGGATGGGGCTTTGAGCAACCTGACCTAGTGCAAGACGCCACTGATCGAGGCAGGGGGGATGGACTAGATTATCTTTAAGCGTCCCTTCCAACCCAAACCACTCTACGATTACGTGAAAGGAATTGCCTCCCAAGTCATTCTTGACTGACTACAATTAGCATTCTGGAAAGCCCTGCAAGCACTTGTTCATTATTTCTAGGGTAATTCTTAAAGCTGAAGCAGACCAAAGTTTTGTCAACAAAAGCCTTTCGGGAGACTACTGAAAGGAAAACCAAGCCAAACCAAAAAAACAGAAACAGCAAGTGGCTATTACATCAGTTTTGTTAACAAAGTAACATTAACGTACTAGGAATTTCCACGTTCTTTACCCTCCACCTTTAAAAAGTCACCCAATTCTGTCAGTGTTCACCATTAGCATTCTTTAAAACTTTCACATGGACATCTGAGAAAAACATTTCAAGTCCCTGTCATCGAGGGAGAAGAGGAAAAAAAATAGGGATGAGGGGGGAAGAAGCACAGCCATTCCTTTCCTCGGTAAGGTGAGCAAAAAGCTCAGGCGCTCAGCAAGAACATTCTTTGAAAGATAAAACAGAAGAAACTGCAGGTTATTTAACCTCAGCTTGTCCTGGTTTCAGCTAATATAGAGTTAATTTTCCTCCTAGTAGCTGGTAGGGTGCTATGTTTTGGATTAGGCTGAGAAAAGTGTTGATAACATGCTGATGTTTTAATTGTTGCAGAGCAGTGTTTACACCAGGCCAAGGACTTTCCAGCTTCTCTTTCTGTCCTGCCAGTGGGCAGGCTGGGGGTGCAGCAGGAGCTGGGAGGGGATAGACCCAGGGCAGCTGACCCAAACTGGCCAAAGGGGTATTCCATACCATCTGGCGTCATGCTAAACAATATATAGGGGTGGCTAGCAGGACTGGGGGGACCAGCTGCTTGCGGATAGGCTGGGCATCGGTCAGCAGGTGGTGAGCAATTGCATTGCGCATCACTTGTTTGTGCACATTATTATTAGTAGTACTATTATCATTATTATTATTATTTTCCTGTTTTTATAAGCTGTCTTTATCTCAACCCACAGGCTTCACTTTCCCATTTCTCTCCCCCATCCCAGAGAGGGAGAGGGGAGGACAAGCCAACGGCTATGTGGTGCTTAGCTGCCAGCTACGTTAAACCACAACATGGCTATAGAGTCACATGTATTTGTGCCTGCTCATTTATTCATCTGCCAGTTTATTTTGCTACAGACCGTAGAAACTGCAAGGTTACCACCTTTTGTAACCGATGGGATCTTCGGTAGGAATAGCTGTCTAAAAGAGCCAACAAAATCCCCTTCATCGACAGCCATTTGAACTTTCGTCGTCTAAAAATAGTCCTACAAACATTCCCCGGGATGCTCAACTTCAGCATCTTTCCATTCAACTTGAGGCAGAACAAGCCCTTACCCTGAACATCTTCATCTGGCTCTCCTCTGCTAGCAGAGTAGTACTCTGATACTGACCAGTACGTGCTGCAGCCTACTCGCTTACGTGTATTTACTGCAATCTGGTTCGATATGCTCACAGAGAAACTAATGAAAAATCCGCCCTTTCTTTCAGAAAAAAAATAATAAAATAACTACGACACGGTAAGGAAAAAAAGCTGAACATGCGGTCCTTTACCAACGGGCAGATCCAACATCAGCACAAGGAGTTTTTGGTCATGTGAGCAATCACCTACACCAGCCATCAGGACAAGCCAAACGCACGCACATGAGACTCCATTTAAAAAACATGTAAAGTTCCTTTATAGCTTATGGAAGTAACAACCTACATCTTAGATGCAGTTAGACTGCATCGGTTTAGGGACTGCCTCCTTCCAAAAAAAAAAAATCCTCCAATCTGTTCATCCGTTCACAGTTATGCAAATTCAATCAGGCCTTTGAGCCTGAGGTGCAGGAAAATTACTAAAGCACACCTGGATTTCACCCGGAGGTCGCTGCGACTTACCCGGACAGCTGGGACAGACGGGCTGCTCTTTCTCCTGGGAAACCTGCGACTGCAGCACGCCAGCTGCAGCTTTCCTCCCTTCAGCTGCTGCGCCACCTTCGCTCGGCGACAAACCCCGCGGGGGTCCCAGCGGCGGGGAGCTGCTTCTGCCCTGGTGAGCCGCAGGGAAAGGAGAGAGCCGGCCGTCAGCACGCGGGGGGAGGAAAACCTCCGAGGCGCAGCCCGACGATCGAGCGCAGCGAGGACCCGCGCCCGGCCGCCGCAGCCCCCACCCCTCCCGGCCCGACGCTCCGGGGAAGCGCCCCCGAAGGCTCTCGCTCGCCTCACCGCCGGCAGCCGCGCTCGCAGCCAGCGGCAACCTGCGCCTCCCGGCGCGCACGGCCCGGCCCCGGCCCCGGCCCCGGCTCGGGGAAAGACCGGCCGCGCGCCACAGAACTACAGCTCCCAGCATGCCGCGGGACGGAGCAGTCCATCCGACGCAGAGGGGAGTCGGCCAAGCGCACGCAACCGCCCCCCCCCCGCCGCTTCGCCCCCTTCCCCCCCAGCCCTCCGAAGCCCCGCGCAGTGCAGACGCCGCCGCACGCCCGGTCCGCTCCGCTCCGGCGCGGCGCCGCCCCCGCCCCGCACAAGGGCCGTTTCCGCAGAAGCTGCCGACCGCGTGGCGCCCCAACCGCCCGCCGCCTCGTCCCCTCCCGGCCCGGCCCGGCCCGGGGCGGCACCGACCACCAACCTCGTTGCGGCACCGCGCCTCGGCGGCCCGGCCCGAGCTGAGCCCAGCGCGGCCCGGCCCGACAGCTTCCGCCCATAGCTCCGGCAAGCCCTGCACGGCACCTCCGCCCTGGGTTCCTCCGAGCCAATCACGGAGCGCTTCCGCCCTGAGTTAAGGCTAGCCGTGACGCCACTTCCGCCCTCACGGTCCAGCCAATCACGGCGCCGCTTCCCTGTGGGAAGGCGACCCTCAGGCTGCTCCTGTGCTGCTTTTTATTTATTTATTTATTTATTTTTATTTAAAGAAGGCGCGGGTGTTCTTGGTCCTCCCTCGTCAAGTATATCTGCGAGAAACGTCTCAAATAATTTTCTTGACACACGAACTTCTCTGAGGCTATTTTATTCGCGGTTGCAGTGGCGGGCGTCCTGCCGATCAGGAGCGCATTGCAGTAAGCACAGCATCAACTTTTAGTCCCTGTTCCCCGACGCCCGATCCCCTCCCCTGTGTCCTCACTGGCCGAGTACTGCAGGTTCACAAGCTACTCGACGCTCCTCTGTCCCATGTATGTACAATCTTACTTCTTTTTCAACCCTTTAATTTCTCCCTTCTTTTCCTTTTTTTTTTCCCCTTTCTTATGTTTCAGGAACCTGTGATCTTTGTTTTACCGTGCCCACGCTGCTCAACCTGTTTTTCCTCAAGCTTCTGCCTTATTTCGGAACAGTGAGGCCGCCTACTGTCCGCTTACCCACGTGGCGTTTCTCCTCATTATGACTGCACAACTACCTCGGAATACAGAAAATTAGTTCTCTACTGCAAAAACACAACTTAGTTTCTCACAGTTCCCTCCTCTCCTTTCCTTACTCCTACTGTTGTTTTTGCACCTCTTCACGTACCGCGCTCTTGAGTTTCTCCAACGTTAAGGCGCAATAGTCTTCTTCGGATGTCACGGGGGATGGTAGGCGTACAAAGCCATTATTTTTACAATACCAACAAATAGTGGTTTGAGCCAATTCTGTTCAGGTAACCACGAAGTTAGTTTCTCCCAAATGTTTCTAAATGCCCAGGAACTGTCATCTTGAGCTACTCTATGTAGGATCTTTCCTCCCCACGCCCCCCCAGTATACTTTTTTCCCCCCAAATATCAGTCAAATCCGTCCCATTTGATCTACATCTATACAGCAACTAGCATTAATTACAGTGCACGCTCCTCCTTATGAGGTTATTAATGAATCGAATACTATTCGATTCTACAGTCCTATTTTTGCAAACTTATCAAACTTATTTTCTAGTTCTTCAGTTATAGCGGAGATATTTACAATCGCTTTTTCTAATTCACCCACCCCTAACCAAGGTAAAAACCACCTTGCAAAGCTGTGAAATACTAGAGAATTTTACTAGAGAATTGTCTGGAGTCCGCTTAATCCTGCGTGTGGTCTCAAGGGGCCTTTGGCTTTGTGGGTCTTCAATAATAGTTACGTTTGGAATTATTGCCTCCAGGGTGCAAGCTCCCTTCCATCCCAGGGGCAACACCTTCCTGGCTTTATTGCCACGTAGCCAGTACCACCTCTCGCCATTTGGGACAGGCCATCCAGTTGCAGGATTCTCACGTTGCATCTGGCGTGCGCTATGTATATTGGCGTTCCTGTGGCTACCATATTTGGTGCAGTGTGGATTATTCCCTGCGTGGATAGTTCCACACCCAGGGTCAGTACTATCGCCCCCTGAGTTTCTATCAATGTTGTTTAAAAGGCACCTTCGATAACGCGGTATATTGTAGCCAGGATTACGCGCAGGGAGTGTGAGAAACACTCCGTAGCCAGTAGCTTAGGCTCAGGCGAGGGTCTCAGTGAAGCAGTAATTTATTCGCGATCGCAATGGCACGCGTCCCACAAGCAGGAGCGCGCCTACTAGTCACACAGTACGGTTTATGTACTTTCTTTCTTGACGACCGGGACCCTCCCCTGTTTCCCCATTGACTGGGTATTCCGGGTTCACAACCTATCCGACGCTTCACAGACACTACGTGGCCTTCAGTTGCCGGCCTGTTCAATTTCAAATCTCTTTTGACTTTTTTACTGTTTGAAGTGGTAATGTTTCTTCACTGATCTGACTTGACACCGTGATTTTCATCTAGCTGCTCTGAGGAGTCCGGTTGTCTGCATTTTACAAGGTTGTCCGTTAAGCTTTCTTATCACTGCGAGCCTCAACACTGCATTCCTTCCCTCTAAACAACGTAACTCTGCAAAAACAACATTTTTATTCCCACAATTCCCCCCTTTTCTTCTTTATAAATTGTTGATTTTTGCAAAACTTTTCTCTGCGGTGTAATTTGGTAGATCTCTTCCTCTTCTTCACCTTCTTTGCTTTCCATCCCCTCTAATATCATCACCTTACGGGAGTAAGGTGGTGGCTCCACGGTCATTTGTTTCAATAGCGCAGTTTCAGTGAACCGCTGTACTAGTCCTTTTACACAGGGGATAATGCAACAACCAAGGGTCGTCAAAACTCCTGCTGCTACGATCAAGGATGCAGATACGCACGCCAGGATCCTTTTCCATTTACCAGACCAAAATTCTGAACATCCCACGAAGCAACAGCCGGTTTCTAATTACTCTGCCAATTCACTGGCAGAGGCGGGAAGCCCCTGCAACCCTCCACTTACAGCGCCACCCTCCAAACCACTAGTGCTGGGCATTAAACTGCAGCAAACAACCGCCCAACCTCCCACACACACACCCCCTCCCGCGCCCACCACCCCTACCTCACGGCCGCTGCTCCACCGCTCGTCCCCGCCCTCCCGGGGCTCAACCCGCCGCCCTCGCCCACTCTCGGGCGCTCCGGTCGCAGCCGTGACCACCGAGCGCCCCGCCGCCGCGTCGCCGGGGCCTCCCAGCGGCCCCTTCGGGCCCCCGATTCGCTCGGCCCCGCGCGAAATTTGCATGCCCCGCCCCCGGCACCGCCTCTCCCTCCCCGCGGCTCGCCGCCCGCGTGCCCCGCCCACCGAGCCCCTGCGCCCGACCTCCGCTCCGCGCTGATTGGCGCAGCTCGGCCTCCTCCGAGCGGTCGCCCCGCCCCTTCGCCCGCCCTCCCTCCCCTCCCCTCCGGCGTGATTTGCATGCCCCGCCCATCTCCCCGGAGCCGCGCCGCCGCCTGCCGCCTCATTGGCCGGGGCCCCGAGCCGCCCGCCCCGGCGGCACCGAGCAGCGCCGCGGGACCTGCGCGCGGCCGGCTGGGCCGGGCCAGGCCGGGGGGCTCTCGCCGGCAAGGAAGGCCCGGCAGAAGGCTGCCGCCGGCGGGGGTCCTCCGACCCTCCGTTCAGCGCCTGCGGACGCCTCCGGAGCGAGGCACGGGGCCGCGGGGCTCGGCCCGGCGCGGCGACCGGGGGAGCGGAGCCGCCGCACGAGGAGGGGCTGCGAGCGCTGAGCGCGCTCGAGCCGGAGGGGAGACGCTTTGTCTGCTCCGGGAGCCGGGAGGAGGCGCGACCGGGACGGCGACCCGAGCTGGCCGCGAAGGGGTGTCCGGAACCGGGAAGGACGGCCGGGGGGCGGCTGCTGCTCAGGAACCGGCCGGGCAACCGGACACGCGTGCGGTGAGCAATTGCAGCGTGCGGCGGTAGCTTTGCGTGTGCGTACACGTTGGTGTCGTTACTTTCTCTTAATTTGCTGTCCTATTAAACTGTCTTTATCTCAACCCGCACGCTTTACCCACCCCACCCCACCCCCTATTCTCTCGCCTTTCCCGGAGGGGGGGGACTGAGGCAGCGAGGAAACGGCTGCGCGGCGCTGAGCTGTGCGGCAGGTTGAAGCTCGGCAGCCGGAGAGGCTCCCGCTGCCCCGGCATCGCGGCCAGACCCTGTCGCCTTCCCCTCCCCCGACAGCCGAAGGGCCGCCCCGCTACATAACCTGCTCCCGTAAAGCTGGCAAGCGCCGTGTGCTCGGGGTGCTGGAAGCAGCCACCGCAGGGCCGGAAACATAGCTTTCCACCCGGAACACCATCCTGGGCTTTGAAAAGCAAGTCTTGCGAGAAAAATCTCAGTAACTTGCTCAGACAGGGTCTTCTGTGAAGCTGTTTTATTCACAATTGCTGCGGCGGGGGTCCTGCGAGCGGGAGCAACCAGCAAAAGTCTATCGTAACCTTATATTCCCTCTTACCCAACGCTTGATTCCTCCCGTTTCCTCACTGGTTGAGTACTACAGGTTCACAAGCTACTCAACACTTGTTGCTATACCATGTATATCCAATTTTACTTGACCAACTGTTAATTTCTACCCCCCATCTTGTCTTGTGACCACAGGGCCCACGATCTCTTGCTTTTACTGATTTTGCACTGCTCGTCCTGTTTTTCTTACCTATCCTCCTTATCTGGGGACAGTGGGACCTTCCCCTTATCTGTTTAACGTCCTCTCCACTGCTGTGCTGCTGTCATGCCTGCACAATCACTTTTGGATGTGCAAGGTTAGTGGAATGTTCCACCGCAAAAACGCATTCTACTGCAAAAATGCAACTTTTTCTCACGGTCTCATGGCAACACGGCACGCCAGAAATAATTGAATCAGACAGTGGCACTCGTTTCCACAATGACCTCGTAAACATCTGGGCCAAACAGCATGGCATTGAATGGGTATACCACATCCCTTCTCCCGCACCAGCATCCAGGAAAACAAACAAAGAAACAAAAAAACGCAATACAGCAGACTGATAAAGAATATGCTGAAAGCAATGGGTGCTGAGACATTCAAACATTGGGATGCTGTACTGGGTCTGGCTGGGATGGAGTTAACTTTCCCTGGGGCAGCCCACACAGTGCCGTGCTCTGCACGTGTAGCTAGAACAGCACCGGTGTCACAGCGGTGTCGTGTCTACTGCTGAGCAATGCTGGCACAGCATCAGGACTCCCTCAACCCCCCCCCCGAGCCAGCACCAGCAGGCTGGGGGTGGGCAAGAGGGGAGGAAGGAACCTCAGCAGGGCAGCTGACGTAAAGCAGCCAAAGGGATGTTCCGTACCATATGATGCCACACTCAGCAATAGAAGGTGGAAAAAGGAAGAAGAGGGGAGGGGTGGGCTCTCGCTGTGAAAACATCTGTCCTCCCGAACAATGGGTACGTGCGTTGAGGCCCTGCTTCAAGGCCGTGGTCAAGCATCGCCCATTGGTGGGAAGTGGAGAGTGATTTCTTTCCTCTGCACTTCCACACAGCCTTTGTGTGTTTTTTTTTTCCCCCCTTTCCCTTTAGTTAAATTATTTAATAACAATTTTCCCTTAATAATTATTTTTCCTTTTAATTAAATTATCCTTATCTCAACCCATGAGTTGTTTCTTTCCGTTTCTTCTTCCCCTCCTCTTCTGAGGAGGGGGAGTGAAAGAGCAATTGTGGTGGAGTTCAGCTGCCTAGCAAGGTAAAACCACCACAGATGCACATGCAGCAACAGCCACCTGGTTAGTCTGCCAATCGAGCTAGCCCTGCCCAATCAAAACTCCTACACACATAGAAAGGGATAAAGTCCTTGCAGCGCATTTAAAAAAAGCAACCAAACAAACAAACAAAAAACAAAACATACTGGGGAAGACAGTCTGACTTATTCCTGCCTCAGGCAAAGGCAAAGCCATCCGTGGGATTGCTTTTGCTCAAGGACCTGGGTGCACTTGGCGGGTGATGCAGAAGTATGGGGCAGTCTGAAAACCCTCAAGGGTGTCTGGGGTGAGCATAGGCAGTCCTTTGAGTTGTACAATGTTAGTTGCCGTGTAACACTGTATGTCATCTGCAGTCGCTATATGTCAACGGCATTACAGTACGAGTCGCTCAGATTAACGAAGAATGACAGCACGTGCACAGACACGCGGGGCTTTCCTTGCATACAGGGATCACCGTGCCTGCACGTGCGCGCACACACCCACCCCAACTTTCGGCGAGTCCTCCCGCTCCCAGCCTCAGCACACAGGCAGCCCTGCTGCCCAGGACTTCCACGATCCTGGGGACTCCTGCTTGCACTCACCTTCTTCCTTGCCGTAGCCCCAGCAACGCTCAGTAACCTCACCACGCTCTAAGGTTTCTCTAAGACCCTTCTGGACCCAGCTTGGCTGCCCCCAGGCAGCAAAGGGGCCGCAAGGCAGACAAACTGCAACTGCAGCCTCCTCATCGTCTTCCTCCTCCACCAGCCCTGCAGTTGCCATCCGCACCCAGGTGCAGCCCTTCTATGAGGAGGGGCTGCTGGGCTCACCACCCTCATTAGCCACACCTGGGGCTCCAGTGATTGGGGGTCCAGTGACAGGTTTTTAGTTTTTAGGGTTTTTTTTTATTTTTATTTTTATTTTTTTACTGGGGCCCTGTGACAGGTTTTTACTATCTTTTCCTAATCTTCTTCCCAAATGTCCCGGTTCTCTGGGATTAAACTCTCCTTTCCACATACAAACTTTACTATTTCAGATTATTAAAGCGCCCCGTTCCAATCGTAAATCCACAGGACTTCGGGAAAACACCTGAAGCACTCGGCCCTCCGTCTTCTAGACAAACAATACCACCGTTTCCACAAAGTTTACATTTCAACAGGACCAAATTTCAAGCTGAATGCCAATTTTTCTCATGCACTTTGTTAGTAAGCCCACGCAAAACAAGGAATCACTCCTACGTATCCATCAGTATGGGGGTTTAAAAAGGTACTGAGGCCTAAATAAATTCGCTCTCCCCCTTCTTACCAAATTCCCAGGGCTCAAGCCCGAACCGCCAAAGAAGTGACTCTCCGTTCTACCGCTTTGATAATCAGTCAGCCCCGCTCCCCCCCCAGTACTTGGGAAACCGACCAAACACCACAGCGAACATACCCAAACTTCTCAACTGTTCCTTAGATAATGCTCCCGCCTTTCTCCTTGTCACACTCGAAACATTTAAGAGGATTACAAGCTACACCAGCGGGCCCGTACATTGGGCACCACCAGTCAACGCTGGGATAAAGCAGCGCTTCCTTTCGGTCTGTCGTGCGCTTCGTTCGTCTCCGGCCGTTCCCCTCGCGGAGAATACGGAACCGCGGATCGGAACTCCGCGCTCGCCTCGCGGCGATGCTGCGTCTCACTCACGCGGCGCAATCACGCAAAGAGGCCCCCCCGCACTTCTCGTTCATCCCACAGGAATATATCACTTAAAACAACAACCAGACTTGTTTGTAACTTGCTTCACGACAATACTTTGTCTCAAACGCATACGCTTACACAAATGCTTTCAACACGACACACCCAGACACCTACAAATAAGACATACAATTGTTGCCGCTCCAATTAATATCCCTCCAGCAGCTGCAAATGTTACCCAGGTAACCTTGTCACAATTTTGAGAGGCCCGCTTACCCTTCTCCTGCTTCTTATACAGTCATTAGCGGGTCTGTCCCGGCTCCCAAAACTGGGATGCAGCGGTAACCTCGGATTTGCTCGATCTACTCCCAAGATCGCCAGCGGCCGCTCGGTCGGTCAGCCTGTAGGGTACCCTCCTCCCATACGGGGACTATGCTGCACGCCAGACGTCTCTGCGCGATTTACCGGCCGCCCCGGCCACACGTACGACTTACAGGCCCTTCCCGTACTGTAAAACGCACCGTTTGTCCGCGGCGTCAGGAGGTCTTGGCCTGCTCCCGCGGTGAGCGGCTGAGAGCGGAGGCTCCTCCGAGGAAAATACTCGGGGTGCACCTAGGGGCGTCCGCTCCGCAGTCGATCCCGCAGCCGAGCAGAGCGTCTCCTGGCTGGCTCGCCAAACTGACTTGTGGCAAACGGAGTCCACAATCAATAAGATCGTAAAGTAGGTATGTTTATTCAGCACTGGGCAGCACGGGGGGTAGTCCCACCAAAGTCGTGCGCACCCGACGCAGCAATTTGCCGTGGTTGTATGCAGCACAGGGTTACGTACGCATAAAGTTTCACGGTACGCCTATACCTATTCATAACCTGTCCCCGCTTCGCGTTAAAATCGGTTCCAAGGAGTTATTTCCATCAACTCCTCCCATCTTTGCTTGCGCAGTGTCTCCTGGTGGGGTTCCTCGGGGGGATGAAGGTTGATGACTCTTCCTCGTCACCGCTAGTTGACCTCTTGTCTTTGCGCGGACTCAGTCGCTCCTCGGCTCTTGTCCATCCGCAGGACCGGTTTCTGCCAGTCTCTTAAGACAGGCTCACACTCTTATCGAGAGACTAACCTTGGAAAGGGGCCCAAAGCTTCTTGCTTTGATTGATTTGCACAATGCGCAAGAGTTAGCAAAGACGCTAAGCAGCATCCACTAGTTTAATGCTGTCGGCGCTCTCTCTCTACTCGGTAAGATTCTCCTAACTCCCCCTCTCAAAAGCAGCCCTTCAGAAACGTGCTGCCCGACCCACCCCGCCCCGCCGGCCGCCCGCCCGCCCGCCCGCCCGCAGTGCGTGACCTGCTGCCCCGGACGCCGGAGACGGCCGCTTACCCAGCGCAAAGGGACGGCATGCGCTGCCAGGAGCGCAAGCGAGCAGAGAGCCGTTCCGCCCCGCGGAAGGGGCAGCGAGGGGGGAACCGAGCGCACGCGCTGGGCCGCGACCTGCCCTCCGCGGAGCCAGGAACCCTGCGGCGCTCCCTCACCCCCTGCGGCGGCTGGGCAGCAGCTGCCGGGGCGCCGCGCCGCGGAACGGAAGCGCTCCCCCGCCGAACGCCGGCCAGCTCTGCCTTCGGACACCCACACCACCCTCCCGGGAACCGGGCTCCACACCCAACTCCCAAGCCCAAAACGCCGCTCAAAACAAACTTCTCTCGACGACGACGCAGACACACAGCAAACTCAAAGCAACGCACACTACACTTCAGCTGAGCCAAAAGGCCCACACGCGGGGCCCACCCCCTCCCCCCACGACACCCGATCCCGCGCCCACCACCCCTACCTCACGGCCACTGCTCCACCGCTCGTTCCCGCCCTCCCGGGGCTCAACCCGCCGCCCTCGCCCACTCTCGGGCGCTCCGGTCGCAGCCGCGACCCCCGAGCGCCCCGCCGCCGCGTCGTCGGGGCCTCCCAGCGGCCCCTTCGGGCCCCCGCGCGCCCGATTCGCTCGGCCCCGCGCGAAATTTGCATGCCCCGCCCCCGGCACCGCCTCTCCCTCCCCGCGGCTCGCCGCCCGCGTGCCCCGCCCACCGAGCCCCTGCGCCCGACCTCCGCTCCGCGCTGATTGGCGCAGCTCGGCCTCCTCCGAGCGGTCGCCCCGCCCCTTCGCCCGCCCTCCCTCCCCTCCCCTCCAGCGTGATTTGCATGCCCCGCCCATCTCCCCGGAGCCGCGCCGCCGCCTGCCGCCTCATTGGCCGGGGCCCCGAGCCGCCCGCCCCGGCGGCACCGAGCAGCGCCGCGGGACCTGCGCGCGGCCGGCCGGGCCGGGCCGGGTGGCTCTCGCCGGCAAGGAAGGCCCGGCAGAAGGCTGCCGCCGGCGGGGGTCCTCCGACCCTCCGTTCAGCGCCTGCGGACGCCTCCGGAGCGAGGCACGGGGCCGCGGGGCTCGGCCCGGCGCGGCGACCGGGGGAGCGGAGCCGCCGCACGAGGAGGGGCTGCGAGCGCTGAGCGCGCTCGAGCCGGAGGGGAGACGCTTTGTCTGCTCCGGGAGCCGGGAGGAGGCGCGACCGGGACGGCGACCCGAGCTGGCCGCGAAGGGGTGTCCGGAACCGGGAAGGACGGCCGGGGGGCGGCTGCTGCTCAGGAACCGGCCGGGCAACCGGACACGCGTGCGGCGAGCACTTGCGGCGTGCGGCGGTAGCTTTGCGTGTGCGTACACGTTGGTGTCGTTACTTTCTCTTAATTTGCTGTCCTATTAAACTGTCTTTATCTCAACCCGCACGCTTCACCCACCCCACCCCACCCCACCCCACCCCCTATTCTCTCGCCTTTCCCGGAGGGGGGGGACTGAGGCAGCGAGGAAACGGCTGCGCGGCGCTGAGCTGTGCGGCAGGTTGAAGCTCGGCAGCCGGAGAGGCTCCCGCTGTCCCGGCATCGCGGCCAGACCCCGTCGCCTTCCCCTCCCCCGACAGCTGAAGCTGTTATGTGTTATGTAGCCCCGCTACATAACCTGCTCCCGTAAAGCTGGCAAGCGCCGTGTGCCCGGGGTGCACGCTACTCCGTGCCCGGGGCGGCACCGACCACCAACTTCGTTGCGGCAGCGCGCCTCGGCGCCCCGACCCGGCCGCTGCCGCCCACAGTGCCGGCAAGCCCTGCACGGCACCTCCGCCCTGGGTTCCTCCGAGCCAATCACGGAGCGTTTCCGCCCTGAGTGAAGGCTAGCCGTGACGCCACTTCCGTCCTGGGTTCCCAGCCAATCATGGAATGCTCCTGCCCTCAATGACGGCTCGCTCGGACACCGCATCCGCCCTCACGGTCCAGCCAATCACGGAGCCGTTTTGGCCCTCGGTGAGGGCACGCCCTGACGTCACTTACGCCCCCGCTTCCCTCCCACGTAATGGGTCTCAAGGCAGTTTGTTCCGTTAAAGCGCGGCTGTGCTTCAGAACGATTGCATTTCTTGAAATCTATAGGAAGCAGTCCGTGAAATATGATCTCGGAACCTCGCCTTTTAAGCATCAGAGGCAAACGTGCTATTTGTATATGCTCCTTAGAAGCTAAACTGTCAGTGTGCAATTGTTTTACCTTTACTGCGACTCAGGACTGCACTCGGAGCGCTGACTCAATGCCGCGTGTGCTGTCTCCAGCTAGCTGTCAGGCACACACTGCTCCACGGAGAAGTCAAATTTCCTCTGAAATTGCTTACCCAAACCAGTATGAGACGCAATAGGAAACTAGGGAGGAAGCAACCTCTCCTCTGCACTCAGAGTCTGTCCTGCCGTCAGCTACAGCATGGGACAGAAACCGTATTATTCAGATGCGGAGGTATCAAAGATGATCCTCTGAAGTCGCATCGGAGAACTTGAGGCTGGGGGCTGGTAGGAAGAAAAGTAACTAACAAGACAAGCCATCCTAAGTCTGTAAAAAAAAAAATAGAAAAAAAGGAAAAAATAGAAAAAGGTCGGGGGGTGGGGGTGGGAAGCCAGTAAGAATCAGCCTGATAAAAGGTTTACAAATGAGATGAAGAAGAGGAGAAGGCGAGAGATCGTCTATGCAAGGCAAGAGACCCAGGAGGCAAAGGCTGAAGTCTAGGAAGGCAGACTAGAATGTGACGAGGAAACATACTGGCTTTCTATGAAGAAAGCTAGCAGCAAGGAAGCTAGCAGCAAGGAAGTAATAATGGCAGACGAGGGAGACTAGTGCCTTTTCCTTTCACGTGAACATACTCCCTTCACTAGAGCATACTCCCCTTCAGTATGAAACGAGGACCAACACTCACAAAATTCAGTTATAAAATAGGAAGCTGCCCTTTGGCAGCCTCTTTCTAAGTGCCCATACCCATCACTTGCTCCTCAAACACTTGCTCATATGTTAGAGAAATTCTCAATCAGTCTTGCTAAAAATACTAGCAGTGAGAGCCTAGACTCATCGCTCCACAAGTGAGTAAAAGCAATCATTCTGCCTCAGTGCAAACATGCAGTATCAGTATGGGACAGACCACTCACAGCCTAGAGCTTCTACTTTCTGTGCTTATTTTTTTTAGCATATATTCTTAACAGTTGCGATTTGTTATTAACAATCTATATTAAACATTTGATGTTTAATGGTAGCCTGCAACTCAGCTGCGTTCGGCATGGACAGGAAAGTGCTCATTGGTAGGAACCTCATAAATTGCAAGTTAAGCAGGGAACCTACGTTATAAGACACGTGCAGAAACCGCAGCACCTGAATGTAAGCTAACTCCTTCTCTACGCTGGGTATCAAAAACCAACCCTGCATAACTCTCGACATTGCAGAAGCAAGTCCCAAGAATGTGCCCGTAGAAAAAAAAAATTGGGATGGCAACAGAATTCATTTCAGAAGAGTCTTTTGAGGCAAGACTTCTTGCAGCCTTCCAGTAACTCACCAACAGAAATACGCTTTTGTTATCAAAGATCTCTCTGCATTACAGTTTGTGACGTGCCAGTTTCACACATTTTCTAACCCAAGACCAGCTTCTCGATGCACCACTCGAACACAAAAGAACGGATTTAGTCTATGCTGCCTGAACTGTACTTTCCTCGGTCAGAAGGTAATATGGTTCGTTCTGGAAAGCATCATTTTTAAGTAACAACCTTCCCCACAGGGGCCAAACATTACGTTAACCAGCCCAGGAGATACTCATGCTATTTCATACATGACGATAACAGGGCAGATATTTTCTATATTCAATTTCTAAAGCGAGCCTCCTTTGGCAAAAGAAAACGCTATTTATTTATTTATTTAGATTTTTATTTTTTTTTAAACAATGCCGTGGGTTGCTTTTTTCAAAGGCCTCTCTGTCTTCTCTGATGAAGACATCTCTCATGTAATTATGGAAGCTGCAGCTGTTTCCACTGACAAGCTCTCAAAGTCCTGGGCTCACTAACCTGTGACAGCCATAATATCCAATTGCAGGTGACAGAATATTCTAGTTCTGCTCATTTCCTTTGAGGCCCAGAAAAGCTCATGACAACAGGAGTACCATGAAAGGACCCATAATATTACCTTTATTTTCAGCTTCTTCTAAGTCCTTCTCGTTTGCCAAGAGAATTTCTTCTCTGTGATCAGGTAATAAGTCAGCAAGACGATAAATAATCTCCGCTCTCCGAAAGAGAAAAGCTTCTGAACTGCATCCTTATATGAAGTCCATGGTGTTTGACATCTGGCTCACTTCAGCTCATTTCTGCTGACACATCTTCTCACTGTCTTGACTCCCTGAATGCTTGGAGCCAGCTGATTTTTTCCAGGACCCATTTGTGTTATAAACCTGTATTTTAAGACTTGCCACGTGTTCCCAACCTTATAGAGTGAGCACATACTGTTCTCTCACCTGCTCAGGCTGCAGAGCTGCCAGGGTCCTGCCACCAGCTCGAGACCTTTCACCCTGCTGCTCTGCTGGAGGGCCTGCCAAAACAAACAAACAAACAAACAAAACACAACCACAAGACATGCAGACAAAGGTTACAGCCCATGTGGGAGGAAAGGAACGCTAACCTTTCATCTTCCAACTCCTTACTCAAAGCAGGAAAACAGGTACGGTCCTAATAGACATATCAAAGAAATTCACTGTATGCCAGAACAGGAAAATCTGTATCAGATACCAAAATGCTGCCACGGTCCCCGAGCACAGCCCTTTTCAAGGCATCACGGAGATTCAGCAAGATCATCCAGGTCATAGGGGACAAACAAGCTTGTATCAAAGCTGAGCAAAAGAATAGAAGGACGGCTAAATCTCAGGGCGTAGGAGAAAACTGAAAACAGGGAGGCATCCTTTGAAAAAGTTTAGTTAGACAACTAACGAAAAGAGAAAAGATTGCAAAACAACACGGGAATGTACAAACAGCACTGGAAGCCAAAAGCGGCCTGCGTAAAAGCTTGCAGAATAGCTGCTCTCTCCACGCCTCTCCCTGTGCACACTGAAGGGTTCTTACAGAAGAAAGGTTTTCTTCGTGGCATGGATATCAAAGAACCTGTCTCAAACTGAAACGATACAGAACAAGTTTTGAAACAGAAGCAGAAGTAACAAGTCAAAAGGCTCACGCAGCATTTCACTAAGGAGTTCTCAAGTAGCTCACAGATAAGCTACATTTTCATTTTTAACTCTCTTGAAATTGTCTGTAGGACAGATGACTTGAAATGTGACTAATAGGCCCGGACTTCTATTTCAGAAGCGTCCTACAGAAATTGCCAGAGCAGGAATTCCCACGTTAAGGAAAATAACAGGAGTTAAGAAAAGAACTAGCGGACACTTGATTAAGAAGACTTAATTAAGGAGTGTTAAAACAGCTTTTTAAAGCGAGGTCATACTTTATAAAGTAGAGCGTATTTTCGTGTTCTTTGAAAAAGAGTGACACACGCGAGGAGATAAGAGTTCATTTTAAAAAGTTACCTGAGTATTTAAAGTGTGTTTTGGAAGACAGAAGACAAAGAAAGAATGGGAGTAACCACGTTCCATGGTAGAGGAAGGGTCGCAGTAAGATTTCACCTTTACTTTTGCTGTTCACCATATTTGTAATCGTCTGAGACGTGGGGTTACAAGATGAAAAGCTTTATAGCTGATACAAATTTATTGCAGTAGGACAAAGTGAAAAGCGCTGATATCGCACTTTTTCCCAGAAAGGAACTTCTCGGAAAAGGAGCTAAGTTTCCTGGTGGACGCCAACTTGAACACGAAACAGCAATGTGCCTTTGCTGCAAAAGCAGCTGAGGGTATCCTGGGTGGCATTAGGCAAAGTATTGCCAGCAGGTCAAGAAAGGCGATCCTCCCCCTCTGCTCAGGAACGGTGAGGCCGCACCTGGAGTGCTGGGCCTGGGCCTCCCAGTACAAGAGAGACCTGGACACACTGCAAAGAGTCCAACGGAGGGCCACGAGGATGGTAAGGGACTGAAGCACCTTTCCTATGAGGACAGGCTGGGAGAGCTGGGACCGTTCGGCCTGGAGAAGAGGAGGCTTGGAGGGGATCTCATCGATGTCTGTAAATACACGAAGGGAGGGTGGAAGGAAGACAAAGCCAGACTTTTCTAACTGGTACCCAAGGAACAAAAAAGGAGGCAACAGACACAGGCCGAAACATAGGATGTTCCCCTCCTGTGGTTTCCTGAACATCAGTAAATACTTTTTCGCTGTGAGGGTGACTGAGCACTAGCGTAGGCTGCCCAGGGAGGTCGTGGAGTCACAGTCTTTGTGAGGTTTCAAAACCTGTTTGGACGTGGTCCTGGAAAACCAGATCTGGGTGGCTCTGCTTGAGCAGGGGTGTTGGACTAGGTGACCTCTGGAGGTCCTTCCGACCTCAACCAGCCTGTGATTCCTTTGCAGCCGCTATGCAACCAAATAGCAAGTACAATTCAAAGCAGATAAACGTGAAGAAATGCAGAGGCAAAAGGGGAAATCAGGCCTTGGTACTGCACATAATCCTATGAAAACATCACCTCAATGCTCATCAGCATCGAAGAGCAACTTACACGTTTAAGCTTTTGGAAAAGGCCTAGGAAAGGCAACAAGAAACATCACCAGTCTAATCAAAACTCAAAGTTAGCCTTGCTATCTCATAAACTGAGGGTTCATTTGCATCTTGGATGCTACACAGAATTTTATTTTTGCCTATCTTAAAAAGGTCACAGTAGAATAAAAACAGTTTCAGCCAAGAGAAACAGGGATCACCAAACTTTTGGAACAGTTTCTGTAGAAAAGGACTAAGAAAAAACCTTTTTCATGTGACAAAGAGACGATGAGGGAAAAGACGATGTCTCATATCATAGAAGTTGAACAGAGATCGATCACCCATGTTCTCTTTCCATACAGAAGGCGGGGGCATCAAAAGCTAGCAGGAAGCAAACTTCAACGCTCCTCCTGCCCACAAACACACACAAAATAAAGGAAGCAGTTCTCCACATAGGGCTAGCTCCAGAGTTTACGCACAATACCTAGTTAAGGCTCGTGACTGCTGTGACCCACGGGTGCTAAGTGTTTACATGGGTTCAAAGGATATGGCCGATTTTTACAAGAAACACATTAAGCGTTTTTATACTCAAAGGCATTGGCTTGTCTTAAAGTGCAAGTCACAAGTATCGCTCTATACTCGTTCCATTCTGCTAAGATCACTGATCTTTGGTCTGACTTTCTGCGGCCCTTGTTACATTGTCACAGCAACACAGAGGCAGGAAAACATTCCTACATACGGTAACAAAAGACCGAGTCATTAAAAGAACTTACGACAAAAACCCAAACTACACACTATCTTAGTTCAGCCGTACATTCTATATGCACGCTTTCACCCTGAAATCTTCAATAATAGATGATAACCTCTAAGACTAAAAGCAATACAAATTCTACCTAGTTCTTTGAATGCAAGTCTGATGCAGCAAGTCATCAGCTGGAAGGAACCCGAGCAGAGGATTCAAGATGTTCTATTCCAACATTAAAAATTACCTTTCAAAAGCCGTTTGTCAAGCAGAGCGTAGTTTCCCATTTGTTGAGCAGGCAGGCCTAGCCAAATTTCGACCCTAAACTTCCAGGAAATCTCTACAGCTCCCAATGTACATGTTACTTCCGTACTCACCTGCAGGTTTTACCTCTGAAAAAAAAGTTCCAACTTTCTTCCCTTCCACAACATCTGTGATGACATGACCCGAGATCTTTGGGTGGGTTCCACTTGCAATCACTGCAGAGGTGCCTCCTTGGAGGGCCCGCAGAGCTGCTTTCACCTGCGATGAAGGATAGAGCCAGTTCCCGAAAATGCACTTGTTATTTGAATCCCCATGCTCAACACGAATTCTTGCTCCACTTTGATCGCTTATGTTTCCCACCTGGGATTTGGTTCCAAATGTCACAGATTGTTGGTCTCCTGGGTAGGATATGTCAGTGAGCTTTGCATCATCGGATCCTGGAGGGCTGTCAAAGAGTCCTGAAATGAATACTAAAAAACTGTTAATGTTACATATCTTCTGTTCCAAAGCTCACCAGGGAAAAAGAACTAAAGCCTTTGAGGCTAAAAACCTGTATTCCACTCTACAGGATTCAAAACTTCCACTGAACCCTCCTTTTGTGGAACTGAAAGGATGAAACACTAACATGCAGGCTCAAGATGTGTAACTTCACCGGAATTGTAGCTAGTGTGAGGAAACAGAATATCCACATGCTGAATAGTATCACGTATGCTGGGAAGTACCCACACTTCAGTGAGGTTAGAGAGAAAACCGGAAAGAAGTTTCCAGCTTTTATACGGTTCAGAATCAGGGCTGACACACAAGAGTGCACAACTGAACAAAGGACAGTCCTCTTCACCTAAAATCTCAGATGATATTCCCGAATGCTGTGTTGTACACTGATAAACCGGGCAACTTAGAAATATGTATAAAGGCTAACTATTGAGTTCTGCAAAGAAAGGACACAAGACTATAGACACACACTTATTCATTTTAAATAAATATTGTACTTTTATTTAACTATGTTCTGAGTTGATCGATACTTCTGTTTACCTAACATGTAAACCCTAAACTCTACCGCCAAACTTCCCAGAAGTTCTATGCGAACAAATACGTCACAGATTAAAGCGCACAAGTGAAGAGTACCTGAACTCTTCCTTTACAGCTTGGGAAGGAAAGGACACTTCTTTCCATAAAGAAGATACCACAGCAAATGAAGAAGCTGTGAGGAAATGGGAGCGGTGTTTTCGTTTGTTTTTTATTTTTATTTTTTTTAAGTTGTTTGGACTATCATTTTTGTTATTTTTTTTTCCTGAGGCAGTCATTTCAACTAGAATCAACCATGAAATCCATCTGAAACAGCTGGAAGAAACTGTGGTTATGAAAAGCCAACCTCCTTCCTTCTCGGGGCCTACAATATGGACCAAAGTCCAGAAGCCACCGAAGGAAACACGTCTGGAGATAATAAAAAGAGTACGTGATTTTGTTGATGTCCTGGTGTGAAACTGTACCTACCACCTTCCTCTTTCTAGAAAAGTACCTTCAGCATCAACAGGTGACAGACTTCACGGCAGCACAGCTCACAAGACTAGACCACTACCAGCCACACGTCTGGGAGACAGAAAAGCTAGCAAGCTCCAGGTATCTGGAAAGCAATATCCAGGACACGTAAAGTACCCATAAATCACTGAAAGACAGAATCCACTGCCAGAAGAAGCAAACGATTGTAGAATAGCGTTCGGCTTATATGCAGGGAAAGACTATGTATTTAGAATCAGGAGTATTACTCATGACTATATACAATCCTGAGGAGCTAGCAGAAGTACCATAGCGTCCACACAGGGTGTGCCTTCCAATCCTTTTACCGGCTTGGTTGCCCTCCTCTACGCTTTCAGGGATCTTAACGTTCTTTTTATATTGTAGAGCCCAGAATCGCACACAATATTGAAGGAAAGGCTTCGCCAACGCTAAATACAGTGGGAGAATCACCTCTTTTGACCAGCTGGCTACGCTGTGTTTAATATATCCCAAAATGCTAGACGATAACCTGTGCTTCTGAATCCTTTAGCTATCTTCCCAGGGCCCTGAAATTTATTTTGATTGAACACAGACTTCTTGCTGCAACTTTGTTGGTACCCACGTGAAAGAGCAGGAGTAGGGAATAATCTGAAGTTTGAACTAAGCTCGTAAGCTCGCTAGCAACGTCCCTGATCCAAGCCCCAGGCTGGTAGAAAAGCTCTCGGTAAAGATGGTCTGGTCTGCAGATGGGAGCCTCTGTTCCCTTCAGAAGGCAGTCACCTGTGACTATAACCTGGCACTATTTCTTCACAACGCTGGCCTTGATCTCTCGATCACTCTGCAATTCCACGAAAGGAATTGCCTCCCAATTCGTTCTTGACTGACCACAACTAGCGTTCCGGAAAGCCCTGCAAGCACTTGTTCATTATTTCTAGGATAATTCTTAAAGCTGAAGTGGGACAAGTTTTGTCCACAAAGGCCTTCGGGGAGACTTCTGAAAGGAAAACCAGGCCAAACCAAAAAACTAGGAACAGCAAGCGGCGTGTACGTCGGTTTTGCTAACAGAGTAACACTAACGTACTAGAAATTTCCACGTTCTTTGCCCTCTACCTTGAAAGTGTCACCCAATTCTGTCAGTGTTCACCATCAGCTTCTTTTTTTTTTTTAAATTTTCGCATGGACATCTGAGAAAAACATTTCGAGTCCCCGTCATCGAGGGAGAAGAGGAGAGGAAAAAAAAGGAAAAAGAGAGGGGGGTGGGGAAGAAGCACAGCCATTCCTTTCCTCAGTAATGTGAGCAAAAAGCTCAGGCGCTCGGCAACAACAGAATCATAGAATATCCTGAGTTGGAAGGGACCACCGAGGATCATCGTTAAGGATCACCGAGTCAAACAACGTGCTTTGAAAGACAAAACGCAGAAGAACCTGCACGTTATTTAATCTCAGCGATGGAGTCATGTGTATTTGTACCCGCTCATTTCTTCACCTGCCAGTTTATTGTGCTACAGATGTTACAGAACATGCAAACTACAAGGTTACTACTACTTTTCGTAACCGATGCGATCTTTGGTAGGACTAGCTGTGTAAGAGAGCCACCAAAATCCCCTTCACGCCTGGATTTCACCCGGAGGTCGCTGCGACTTACCCGGACAGCTGGGACAGACGGGCTGCTCTTTCTCCTGGGAAACCTGCGACTGCAGCACGCCAGCTGCAGCTTTCCTCCCTTCAGCTGCTGCGCCACCTTCGCTCGGCGACAAACCCCGCGGGGGTCCCAGCGGCGGGGAGCTGCTTCTGCCCTGGTGAGCCGCAGGGAAAGGAGAGAGCCGGCCGTCAGCACGCGGGGGGAGGAAAACCTCCGAGGCGCAGCCCGACGATCGAGCGCAGCGAGGACCCGCGCCCGGCCGCCGCAGCCCCCACCCCTCCCGGCCCGACGCTCCGGGGAAGCGCCCCCGAAGGCTCTCGCTCGCCTCACCGCCTGCAGCCGCGCTCGCAGCCAGCGGCAACCTGCGCCTCCCGGCGCGCACGGCCCGGCCCCGGCCCCGGCTCGGGGAAAGACCGGCCGCGCACCACAGAACTACAGCTCCCAGCATGCCGCGGGACGGAGCAGTCCATCCGACGCAGAGGGGAGTCGGCCAAGCGCACACAACCCCCGCCCCCGCCGCACTCTCTGAGCCCGCCCGCCCGCCCGCCCCCCCCCCCCCCCCCCTCCCCGCGCCGCTTCGCCCCCCTCTCCCCCAGCCCTCCGAAGCCCCGCGCAGTGCAGACCCCGCCGCACGCCCGGTCCGCTCCGCTCCGGCGCGGCGCCGCCCCCGCCCCGCACAAGGGCCGTTTCCGCAGAAGCTGCCGACCGCGTGGCGCCCCAACCGCCCGCCGCCTCGTCCCCTCCCGGCCCGGCCCGGCCCGGGGCGGCACCGACCACCAACCTCGTTGCGGCACCGCGCCTCGGCGGCCCGGCCCGAGCTGAGCCCAGCGCGGCCCGGCCCGACAGCTTCCGCCCATAGTGCCGGCAAGCCCTGCACGGCACCTCCGCCCTGGGTTCCTCCGAGCCAATCACGGAGCGCTTCCGCCCTGAGTTAAGGCTAGCCGTGACGCCACTTCCGCCCTCACGGTCCAGCCAATCACGGCGCCGCTTCCCTGTGGGAAGGCGACCCTGAAGCTGCCCGTGATGCCTTTTTTTTATTTTTTTATTTTATTTTTTTTTTAAAGAAGGGCGGGGTGTTCTTGGTCCTTCCTCGTCAAGTATATCTGCGAGAAACATCTCAAATAATTTTCTTGACAAACGATCTTCTCTGAGGCTATTTTATTCGCGGTTGCAGTGGCGGGCGTCCTGCCGATCAGGAGCGCATTGCAGTAAGCACAGCATCAACTTTTATTCCCTATTCCCCGACGCCTGATCCCCTCCCCTGTGTCCTCATTGGCCGAGTACTGCAGGTTCACAAGCTGCTCGACGCTCCTCTATACCATGTATGTACAATTTTACTTCTTTTTCAACCCTTTAATTGCTCCCTTCTTACTTCCTTTTTTTTTTTTTCCCTTTCTTATGTTTCAGGAACCTGTGATCTTTGTTTTACTGTTCCCATGCTGCTCAGCCTGTTTTTCCTCAAGCTTCTGCCTTATTTCGGAACAGTGAGGCCGCCTACTGTCCGCTTACCCACGTAGCGTTTCTCCTCATTATGACTGCACAACTACCTCGGAATACAGAAAATTAGTTCTCTACTGCAAAAACACAACTTAGTTTCTCACAGTTCCCTCCTCTTCTTTCCTTACTCCTACTGTTGTTTTTGCACCTCTTCACGTACCGCGCTCTTGAGTTTCTCCAACGTTAAGGCGCAATAGTCTTCTTCGGATGTCACGGGGGATGGTAGGCGTACAATGCCATTATTTTTACAATACCAACAAATAGTGGTTTGAGCCAATTCTGTTCAGGTAACCACGAAGTTAGTTTCTCCCAAATGTTTCTAAATGCCCAGGAACTGTCATCTTGAGCTACTCTATGTAGGATCTTTCCCCCCCACGCCCCCCCAGTATACTTTTTTTTCCCCCCAAATATCAGTCAAATTCGTCCCGTTTGATCTACATATATACAGCAACTAGCATTAATTACAGTGCACGCTCCTCCTTATGAGGTTATTAATGAATCGAATACTATTCGATTCTACAGTCCTATTTTTGCAAACTTATCAAACTTATTTTCTAGTTCTTCAGTTATAGCGGAGATATTTACAATCGCTTTTTCTAATTCACCCACCCCTAACCAAGGTAAAAACCACCTTGCAAAGCTGTGAAATACTAGAGAATTTTACTAGAGAATTGTCTGGAGTCCGCTTAATCCTGCGTGTGGTCTCAAGGGGCCTTTGGCTTTGTGGGTCTTCAATAATAGTTACGTTTGGAATTATTGCCTCCAGGGTGCAAGCTCCCTTCCATCCCAGGGGCAACACCTTCCTGGCTTTATTGCCACGTAGCCAGTACCACCTCTCGCCATTTGGGACAGGCCATCCAGTTGCAGGATTCTCACGTTGCATCTGGCGTGCGCTATGTATATTAGCGTTCCTGTGGCTACCATATTTGGTGCAGCGTGGGTTATTCCCTGCGTGGATAGTTCCACACCCAGGGTCAGTACTATCGCCCCCTGAGTTTCTATCAATGTTGTTTAAAAGGCACCTTCGATAACGCGGTATATTGTAGCCAGGATTACGCGCAGGGAGTGTGAGAAACACTCCGTAGCCAGTAGCTTAGGCTCAGGCGAGGGTCTCAGTGAAGTAGTAATTTATTCGCGATTGCAATGGCACGCGTCCCACAAGCAGGAGCGCACCTACTAGTCACACAGTACGGTTTATGTACTTTCTTTCTTGACGACCGGGACCCTCCCCTGTTTCCCCATTGACTGGGTATTCCGGGTTCACAACCTATCCGACGCTTCACAGACACTACGTGGCCTTCAGTTGCCGGCCTGTTCAATTTCAAATCTCTTTTGACTTTTTTACTGTTTGAAGTGGTAATGTTTCTTCACTGATCTGACTTGACACCGTGATTTTCACCTAGCTGCTCTGAGGAGTCCGGTTGTCTGCATTTTACAAGGTTGTCCGTTAAGCTTTCTTATCACTGCGAGCCTATCTCAACACCGCATTCCTTCCCTCTAAACAACGTAACTCTGCAAAAACAACATTTTTATTCCCACAATTCCCCCCTTTTCTTCTTTATAAATTGTTGATTTTTGCAAAATTTTTCTCTGCGGTGTAATTTGGTAGATCTCTTCCTCTTCTTCACCTTCTTTGCTTTCCATCCCCTCTAATATCATCACCTTACGGGAGTAAGGTGGTGGCTCCACGGTCATTTCTTTCGATAGTGCAGTTTCAGTGAACTGCTGTACTAGTCCTTTTACACAGGGGATAATGCAACAACCAAGGGTCGTCAAAACTCCTGCTACTATGATCAAGGATGCAGATACGGACGCTAGGACCCCTTTCCATTTACCAAACCAAGATTCTGAACATCCTGTGATGGAAGTGCCTGTTCCTAATCATTCTGCCAATTCACTGGCAAGGGTGGTAAGCCCTTGCAACGCTCTAGTTACTGTGCCATCTGGGGCAGTATTGTTGGGTATAAAAGTGCAACAATGGTTGCTCAGTATCACACACACACACACACACACACACACACCTCCTTTCTCCGCGATCAACTTATCTAATCTATTCTGTTTTCCCAAGCCATTTTGCTGGTGGCATCTAGTTGTTCAGCGATTTCTCTTATCGCATCCCTTGTATGATTTATGAATATCTGCTGACTATAATAAATACTCTTATTGATTGTTACCCACCAGAACAGCGACTCAAACCCTGCAGCAATTTGATTCCTGGCTTTCTGTTCATCGGGAACTCCTCTAGGCACCCCAAGAGAATCTATGTACCCTCTATCATCAAATGATATTCCTAAGCCTCTTTTACTTCTTCTGGGTATTTGTGATGTTTCTCTTTCAAATGCCAGGGTGAAGGGTATAGCTAATTGAACAAGTGCAAAAATGCCTCCCGAATTAGATGGTAGGGTGGACCGTAAGATCTTCCCTCCGCAGTACCACCACAGATCTGCCCTGGGGATCTCAAGTCTTGAGCAGTTTCCCATCAGGTCCTTGGTAGCATTCAAGGTCCTCGTGCACAAGGCAAATTCTCCCAGATGCCGGGTAGCGCTCACACCCTGCCCTGAGAGGCAAGCTGCATGGTCACCTTTAGCTGTAGAGAATGCAGGGGGAACCCTGATATTGCTATCACGCAAGGAAGGGAACAGCAAAGAGAGAGACTTACAGGTCTCATTTCCCCAGGCAGTCTTTTCTTGGTACAATGCAATCATACATCGCATCCCCTGGGAATCCCTGGTCCACCCCAATGGGAAGGGCACTATCCGGGCAGTCGGTCGTCCCGAGGCACAAGCATAGCGAGTGCTACGGTTGAGACTCTGGACAGCATATTTGACCCATTCTATCCAGGCATTCACATCCCCATACCCTGTTTCAATCTCAAATGTTTGAACTGCCACATTTCAAAGAGAGCCTCCTGTTTTCTCTCCTGTTTTCTCCTTGAGTTTCTCCCTTTCTCTGATGGCAATAGAGGATCGTTTCCGTAGAGCTGTTCTCAATCTGGCTGTTGGGTCTCTCCCAGTTACTTGTTCTCTCTGCTCAGTTGTCATTGGGCATTTAAATCTCCACAAGCTAACACCTCACAAGCATCAAACATGACAGATTGTGGTACATAACCCTCTGTCACATTCACCCCTATTTTGACGGGGTATCCCATCTTACTATTATCTGGTCATGCCTTTTCCAAGTTGCCAATTGACCAAGCCCTTCTCTGAGGCCTACAGTCACTAGAAACAAAATTAATAGTTGATTTTTCCCGGTCATTATTTTTAACCCTTAGGTTTCCAAATAATTACCAATACAAAGAGTAAGATATATGTACCCTACTACTAGAACAAAAACCCCTTGGGAGCACTTTGATTCGCTATAGGCCAGTCCTTTCTCATATGATTTCTGTGTTGTGCATTATTATTATTCCAGCCAGGATCAGCAAGGATCCTACTAGTTGTTACCTCACAAAGAAGGATGTACCTATCTCTACTTGGAAACGCATCAGTCCGTAGACTCTGACCCACCTAAAGACCCCTGCAACTGACTGAAGGAAAAACAAAGCACTTACCCCAAACTGCAGCCCAGGCAGAATGAGCTCTCTGATGGGATGCCTGTGACTCAGTTACCATTAGGCCCTGCCTGGAACCCAAAGCCAATCACCTGGGAAAGGGGAGGGGCAAAGCACAAGAAAGTAGAAAGCAGAAAGAGAGCAGGAGAAGCAGCAGCTGTTTTTCTTTTCCTTTATTTTTTTCTAGCTTATCTGAACAGCATGCAGAGTGCAGACCGGAGAACTGGCGTCTCTCTAGAAGCAACAATACCAATGCTTTTGCTTCAGCTTTGAATATTGAAATGACAATATGAGAAAGCAAGTTACTGAAGCTAACTGGAATTAGCTCAACTTTTCTTCTGCACAGGAAGAAAAATTTAGCAGCATAACATATTACACCCCAAAACCAAAATCAACGTAGTAACATCACTCGCAGGAAAAAATGTAGTAAATGATGTAGTAACATCACTCGCGGCCCCGCGGCGCCTGCAGTACCCACTTTTGGCCACCAGGCGGCGGCAGAGGGCGCCGCGGGGCGCCACCGCGCATGCGCGGCCCCGGGGCGCCTGCAGTACCCACTTTCGGCCACCAGGCGGCGGCAGAGGGCGCCAGGGGGCGCCAACGCGCATGCGCGGCCCCGCGGCGCCTGCAGTACCCACTTTCGGCCACCAGGCGGCGGCAGAGGGCGCCAGGGGGGCGCCACCGCGCATGCGCGGCCCCGGGGCGCCTGCAGTACCCACTTTCGGCCACCAGGCGGCGGCAGAGGGCGCCGCGGGGCGCCACCGCGCATGCGCGGCCCCGCGGCGCCTGCAGTACCCACTTTCGGCCACCAGGCGGCGGCAGAGGGCGCCGGGGGGCGCCACCGCGCATGCGCGGCCCCGCGGCGCCTGCAGTACCCACTTTCGGCCACCAGGCGGCGGCAGAGGGCGCCGGGGGGCGCCACCGCGCATGCGCGGCCCCGCGGCGCCTGCAGTACCCACTTTCGGCCACCAGGCGGCGGCAGAGGGCGCCGCGGGGCGCCACCGCGCATGCGCGGCCCCGGGGCGCCTGCAGTACCCACTTTCGGCCACCAGGCGGCGGCAGAGGGCGCCGGGGGGCGCCACCGCGCATGCGCGGCCCCGGGGCGCCTGCAGTACCCACTTTCGGCCACCAGGCGGCGGCAGAGGGCGCCGCGGGGCGCCACCGCGCATGCGCGGCCCCGGGGCGCCTGCAGTACCCACTTTCGGCCACCAGGCGGCGGCAGAGGGCGCCGGGGGGCGCCACCGCGCATGCGCGGCCCCGGGGCGCCTGCAGTACCCACTTTCGGCCACCAGGCGGCGGCAGAGGGCGCCAGGGGGGCGCCACCGCGCATGCGCGGCCCCGCGGCGCCTGCAGTACCCACTTTCGGCCACCAGGCGGCGGCAGAGGGCGCCAGGGGGGCGCCACCGCGCATGCGCGGCCCCGGGGCGCCTGCAGTACCCACTTTCGGCCACCAGGCGGCGGCAGAGGGCGCCGGGGGGCGCCACCGCGCATGCGCGGCCCCGCGGCGCCTGCAGTACCCACTTTCGGCCACCAGGCGGCGGCAGAGGGCGCCGGGGGCGCCACCGCGCATGCGCGGCCCCGGGGCGCCTGCAGTACCCACTTTCGGCCACCAGGCGGCGGCAGAGGGCGCCGGGGGCGCCACCGCGCATGCGCGGCCCCGGGGCGCCTGCAGTACCCACTTTCGGCCACCAGGCGGCGGCAGAGGGCGCCGCGGGGCGCCACCGCGCATGCGCGGCCCCGGGGCGCCTGCAGTACCCACTTTCGGCCACCAGGCGGCGGCAGAGGGCGCCGCGGGGCGCCACCGCGCATGCGCGGCCCCGGGGCGCCTGCAGTACCCACTTTCGGCCACCAGGCGGCGGCAGAGGGCGCCGCGGGGCGCCACCGCGCATGCGCGGCCCCGGGGCGCCTGCAGTACCCACTTTCGGCCACCAGGCGGCGGCAGAGGGCGCCGCGGGGCGCCACCGCGCATGCGCGGCCCCGGGGCGCCTGCAGTACCCACTTTCGGCCACCAGGCGGCGGCAGAGGGCGCCGGGGGGGCGCCACCGCGCATGCGCGGCCCCGGGGCGCCTGCAGTACCCACTTTCGGCCACCAGGCGGCGGCAGAGGGCGCCGCGGGGCGCCACCGCGCATGCGCGGCCCCGGGGCGCCTGCAGTACCCACTTTCGGCCACCAGGCGGCGGCAGAGGGCGCCGCGGGGCGCCACCGCGCATGCGCGGCCCCGGGGCGCCTGCAGTACCCACTTTCGGCCACCAGGCGGCGGCAGAGGGCGCCGCGGGGCGCCACCGCGCATGCGCGGCCCCGGGGCGCCTGCAGTACCCACTTTCGGCCACCAGGCGGCGGCAGAGGGCGCCGGGGGGCGCCACCGCGCATGCGCGGCCCCGGGGCGCCTGCAGTACCCACTTTCGGCCACCAGGCGGCGGCAGAGGGCGCCGGGGGGCGCCACCGCGCATGCGCGGCCCCGGGGCGCCTGCAGTACCCACTTTCGGCCACCAGGCGGCGGCAGAGGGCGCCGGGGGGCGCCACCGCGCATGCGCGGCCCCGGGGCGCCTGCAGTACCCACTTTCGGCCACCAGGCGGCGGCAGAGGGCGCCGGGGGGCGCCACCGCGCATGCGCGGCCCCGGGGCGCCTGCAGTACCCACTTTCGGCCACCAGGCGGCGGCAGAGGGCGCCGGGGGGCGCCACCGCGCATGCGCGGCCCCGGGGCGCCTGCAGTACCCACTTTCGGCCACCAGGCGGCGGCAGAGGGCGCCGGGGGGCGCCACCGCGCATGCGCGGCCCCGGGGCGCCTGCAGTACCCACTTTCGGCCACCAGGCGGCGGCAGAGGGCGCCGGGGGGCGCCACCGCGCATGCGCGGCCCCGGGCGCCTGCAGTACCCACTTTCGGCCACCAGGCGGCGGCAGAGGGCGCCGCGGGGCGCCACCGCGCATGCGCGGCCCCGCGGCGCCTGCAGTACCCACTTTCGGCCACCAGGCGGCGGCAGAGGGCGCCGCGGGGCGCCACCGCGCATGCGCGGCCCCGGGGCGCCTGCAGTACCCACTTTCGGCCACCAGGCGGCGGCAGAGGGCGCCGCGGGGCGCCACCGCGCATGCGCGGCCCCGGGGCGCCTGCAGTACCCACTTTCGGCCACCAGGCGGCGGCAGAGGGCGCCGCGGGGCGCCACCGCGCATGCGCGGCCCCGGGGCGCCTGCAGTACCCACTTTCGGCCACCAGGCGGCGGCAGAGGGCGCCGCGGGGCGCCACCGCGCATGCGCGGCCCCGGGGCGCCTGCAGTACCCACTTTCGGCCACCAGGCGGCGGCAGAGGGCGCCGCGGGGCGCCACCGCGCATGCGCGGCCCCGGGGCGCCTGCAGTACCCACTTTCGGCCACCAGGCGGCGGCAGAGGGCGCCGCGGGGCGCCACCGCGCATGCGCGGCCCCGGGGCGCCTGCAGTACCCACTTTCGGCCACCAGGCGGCGGCAGAGGGCGCCGCGGGGCGCCACCGCGCATGCGCGGCCCCGGGGCGCCTGCAGTACCCACTTTCGGCCACCAGGCGGCGGCAGAGGGCGCCACGCCACCGCGCATGCGCGGCCCCGGGGCGCCTGCAGTACCCACTTTCGGCCACCAGGCGGCGGCAGATGGCGCCACAGCGTATGCGCGGCCCCGAGGCGCCTGCAGTACCCACTTTTCGCCACCTGGTGGCGCAGAGGGCGCCACAGCATATTCGCCGTCCCGAGGCGCCTGCAGTACCCACTTTTCGCCACCTGGTGGCGCAGATGGCGCCACAGCGTATGCGCGGCCCCGAGGCGCCTGCAGTACCCACTTTTCGCCACCAGGCGGCGGTAGAGGGCGCCACAGCGTATGCGGTGCCCCGAGGCGCCTGCAGTACCCACTTTTCGCCACCTGGTGGCGCAGAGGGCGCCACAGCGTATGCGCGGCCCCGCGGCGCCTGCAGTACCCACTTTTCGCCACCAGGCGGCGGTAGAGGGCGCCACAGCGTATGCGGGGCCCCGAGGCGCCTGCAGTACCCACTTTTCGCCACCAGGTGGCGCAGAAGGCCCCAGGGGGCGCCCCAGCGTATGCGCTGACCCAAGGCGCCTGCAGTGCCGGATTTTCACCAGCAGGTGGCGGAAGGGGGCATTCAAAGGCGCCACCACGCCTGCGTGGCCCCGCCGCCTGCAGTACCCGCTTCTCGCCGGCAGGATGCGTCCTGAGGGCAGCAGGGACGGCTTCCCAGACTATTTTCTCAGAGAAAGCACAAAGGAAAACAGCAGAAATTTGCACCCCGCGCCGCCTCAGGGAGGAAGTGTCTGCCTTGAGCAACGTGCCGCTCACGGCTGGGAAGCTGAGCGGTGGCAAGCTGAAACAGTACATTTTTTATCGGGACAAAAAAGGCAGGGAGATAATAACAACGAACCCAACGTGGGCAACGGGATGCTCAGAGCGCAATGACCACAACTCCCGGCTTGCTGGGGCAATGGTGCTCCTGGCGGCTTGACACTGCAAACACCACAGAGCCAGCCCCAGGCTTCCCCACCTGCAGCCCAGCACCCACAGACCTGTGCCTGCCACCCCGTGCCACCCCCGCCTGGGCTTTCCCTGCCCCAGCCGCCAATCCCCCGGGACCCGGCCTCCACAACGCCATCCCCTGCCCTGTGGGTCCTGCCGGGAACCCCCAGCCCCCTCCCCACTTGCGCCTCTGCAAGCAGCCCCCGCCACACAGAGCAGTCCCCCCAGCCCAGGGAGCAAAGACAGCAGCGAGCTGCCCCCCCCACCCGGCAGGGCTGGCCCCGCACTCCGAGGGGTCGTCAGCATCCAGCGGCCGGTGGACACGGGGCCACCCCCCCCCCCCCCACACCCACCCCGCTACAGAACCTGCACCCACACACAGACGGCGACAGCCACTTCCCCCCATGGCAACCACCAAAGGGGGCACGGGCCGGAAAGCAAACTTTATTAAACTGCTGTGCAGGACTCCCGGGAGGGGGGCTGCGGTGGGGCTCCCTGCCCGGTCGTTCTCCCCTTCCCCTGGCGGGCAAGGCAAAGAGCGGCGTCCGTCTGTCCGTCCGTCCGTCCCTGCGTGGGGAGCGGATGCTGGAAGTGGGCTTCTCACTGTCGCTGCTTTGGGCAGTTGCGGAGTAATTGCCTTAAGTAACAAGGCAAATTAAACTCATATTCAACTTTTAAAGAAAGCGTACAGCATCGAAGAAGCTTTCAGGGTGGAGGGCAGCTGCGCTACCTAAGCGTTCCCTAGGCCTCCAACTTTACGTGCTATCGCACTAGGGGAACTTGGTGTGCTGACTCTAAGGAAGGGGACGGAGCGTAAAGCGGAGTGGAAACACCACGGATAGGCTCTGCGACCAGATGGGGACCAGATGCTCTTGTGCACACTGAGACCGATAAGCTGCACGTTTGCTACCCTGAGCCAACGACCTGTCATGTTTTTAACAAAACACTGCACTCTAGGGAACTTTTGCTCATTCTAGTATCATCATAATACCAAAACACACCTCCATCCCAAAAGCTCCGTGTCTCCAAGGTGCGACCACCCCTCACTGAGGGCATGCTCTGAGTTTCTCAGACCCCTCTACCTTTAAACGAAAGCAAGAAAACTTTACACCAAACATAACCAAGGTATGCCTGACTAGAGTCACTCAAGCCCCACCTAAAGGAGAGAAAATAGATGTAAACTGTCTTAAGTGAAAGGGGGTGTTAGGGAAGATACCATCACCAAGGATACCTTTCTGACTTCCAGGATCAGTCGACGGGCTGAGCCTCTCTTCCCCCCGCACTGGGACGCTGTGGGGTAATATTTGAACGCTTGGTTGTACCAGGTGTCTCCTTGGAAACTTAGAAATCTCTAGAGCCTTTGTGCCTTTTAATGCATTAACAGCCAGGACGAGTACCTGTGTATTTCATGCGTGCTCGCTTGCTTTCGCGGACAGTGAATTTATCGCCGGCGATCCAAAGAACCTGTGTCCTTGTTGCTGTAATAAATTGCTGTTCATTGCATTGTTCCTAGCCGTGACAGTTCTCATTGAACGCGACTAGAGCGAGGGCGTGCTACGTTATTGGTGAATCCGTGACCGTGATAGTTCAGTAACCTGAATCCGACCAGACCCGTAACAGTTAGTCAGCTACGCCCCTTAGCGTGACAGTATTTCATAGGGAAAAACATTAAGCCTAAGATTTCCCGTGCCTAAGGCCCTGGGGGTCAGGCAGAGAAGGAACCCGAGACTCTTAGCCATGCGACTCCTGAGAATTGCAGCTTACAGTTAGTCACTCACCGTCTTCCGGTCTCACAGGATGAGGCAGAGGTATAATCAATTCCTTCTCCATCTCTCTGGAAAGAGCTTTTCTCCTATCTATGACAAAGGAAAAAAAAAAAAAAAAAAGTTGTGATCATGGGAGTCAGTACACAAAGCCACACGCTGTGAATTCACTACTACAGTTAAGATCATTTTTAGTCAAAAAACACCTCGGCAGCAATGTTACCACTGCAAACATAGCGTGGCAAGAAAAATTCCACTCAAGGTAAAGTAAAGGGCAAGCTAAAAGGACGAATGACGTGACCAAAGGCAACTGCAACAACCATCTACCAGATGGTTCCACAGCCCTCGTCCACAGCCCTCAGATTTCACGGTCGTCTTTCCTGACGAATGAATCCTGGAAGAACAGAAAAGATACACAAGGTGTCCTTTGTGGAGCCTTTGGGGAGACTACTGAAAGGAAAACCAAACCAAAAAACTAGGAACAGCAAGTGGCGTGTACGTTGGTTCTGTTAACAGAGTAACGCTAACGTACTAGATATTTCCACGTTCTTTGCCCTCTACCTTGAAAAAGTCACCCAATTCTGTCAGTGTTCACCGTCGCCTTTTTTTTTTTTTTAATTTTCACGTGGACATCCGAGGAAAACATTTCGAGTCCCTGTCATCAAGGGAGAGGAGAAAAAAAAAAAGAGAGGGATGAGGGGGGAAGAAGCGCAGCTATTCCTTGCCTCGGTAACGCGAGCAAAAAGCTCAGGCGCTCGGCAACAATGTGCTTTGAAAGACAAAACACAGAAGAAACTGCATGTTATTTTATCTCAGCTGTAGAGTCACGTGTATTTGTACCTGCTCATTTATTCATCTGCCAGTTTATTTTGCTACAGACGCTACAGAACGTAGAGACTGCGAGGTTACTACAACCTTTTGTAACCGATTCAATCTTCGGTAGGTATAGCTATCTAAAAGAGCCAACAAAATCCCCTTTGTCGACAGCCATCTGAACTTTTATTGTCTAACAACAGTCCTACAAACATCCCCCGGGATGCTCAACTTCAGAAACTTTCCGTTCAACCTGAGGCAGAACAAGCCCTTACCCTAGACACCTTCACCTGGCTCTCCACTGCTAGCAGGGTAGCACTCCGATACTGCCCAGTACGCGCTGCAGCCTACTCGCTTACGCGTATTTACTGCGGCCTGGTTCGATACGCTCACAGAGAGACCCATGAAAAATCCACCCTTTCTTTCAGAAAAGTAAATAAAGACATACATACATATGACACAGTAAGGAAGAAAAGCTGAACACACGGGATGCCGTCCTTTACCGAGGGGCAGATCCAACATCAGCACAGGGAGCTTTGGGGCACGTGAGCGATCATCTACACCAGCCATCGGGACAAGCCAAACGCACGCACACGAGCCTCGATTTAAAAAAAAAAAAAAAAACAAAAACAAACAAAAAAAAGTGAAGTTCCTTTATAACTTATGGAAGTAACAACCTACAGCTTAGATGCAGTTGGATTGCATCAGCTTAGGGACTGCCTCCTTCAAAATGCGCGGAGGGGTGGCAAAACCAGTCTCGAAAACCTGTTGCCTAACAGGAGACTGTTGCCTGCTCCTCCATAGGTTACGTTCTTCCAAGCACCGTCCTGTTCCTGGATTTTACCAGCCACAACGGGATGGTCCCACTGGCATGAGTCAGGGACGCTTCGCACAGGGTTTATTTGACGCTGAAGTAAGTCTTCTGCGGGTATAAGTAACGCAGCACGAGATGGAAAGTAAGCTAAGGTACCGTCTGCGGCACAACGCTTGTGCGATATTGGACCTGAGGGGACCAGTCAAAGCCTGCAATAATCGCTGAACAGGTGGGTAAGTAGGGAGCCCTACGGGAAACAGAGCTCATGTTCTGCGAAGCTCTTTCCCCATCAAGAAGAGGACCTTTTCTATTCAGCGTCTTTACCGAACTTTAGGCTACTTCCTATTCGCTTTGGCAAGTTAGCCTCCGTAGAAGCCAAGAGATTTTAAACTGCCAAGCACCATTTATAGTTCCTGTCCTCCGACGACAGGCAATTTCAATCAGGGCGCTAGTTAATAGGAAAGTCTGGCTCTGTTTCACGCAATTCAAGTACCTAAATCACAGACAGGAGTCTGCAGAAAGAATGCTTTAAAAGGTGAATTTAAAGAGAGGGATGATACTCACTTTTCCAACATTTCTGCAATGACTGTGGCAAAAAAGGCTGCACCAGGGACGTCTCTATCATCCCCTCTAGGATTTAGCAACTGCATACAGTCATGGGTCAAATACCACAGCTTCAACGCAAGACAGACAGGGACCTCAAAGGTCACGCTTCTGTCTGCGTACCGAGTTCCGCTGGAAAGACCCCCAGCCGCTCAATTCCCAAGCAACTTTGCCACGGCCAGCGCTTACCTGGAGTTTTGCTTTCTCTCGCTGCTCAGTACGGGCCCAAGGCCTCTTTTGTTGCACACAGTTCAAGCAAAACTCTCGGGACATAACCAATAGACAGACAGACAGACAGAAATTGCCTCTCACGTCTGTCTTGACCGACCACAACCAGCGTTCTGGAAAGCCCCGCAAGCACCGGTTTATTTCTAAGACAACTCTGAAAGCTGAGGCGGGACAAAGGTTAGCCTCTCGTACCACAGACTGAGCAACAAAGAGACAGAGCTCGACAGGCCAATTCGTTCTAGGTCTAAGAAGCTACTACAGCTTGGCAGGCACCACGCGGCTTTCCTTTGCGCTTCCCTGCGCCGAGCAGTTTGCGCTTCTGCAAATTCGATTAAGCCTTTGAGCCTGGGCTGCAGGAAGTTTACAAGCACGCCTCGGTTTCACCCAAAGGTCGCTGCGACTTACCCGGACAGCTGGGACAGACGGGCTGCTCTTTCTCCTGGGAAACCTGCGACTGCAGCACGCCAGCTGCAGCTTTCCTCCCTTCAGCTGCCGCGCCACCTTCGCTCGGCGACAAACCCCGCAGGGGTCCCAGCGGCGGGGAGCTGCTTCTGCCCTGGTGAGCAGCAGGGAAAGGAGAGAGCCGGCCGTCAGCACGCGGGGGGAGGAAAACCTCCGAGGCGCAGCCCGACGATCGAGCGCAGCGAGGACCCGCGCCCGGCCGCCGCAGCCCCCACCCCTCCCGGCCCGACGCTCCGGGGAAGCGCCCCCGAAGGCTCTCGCTCGCCTCACCGCCGGCAGCCGCGCTCGCAGCCAGCGGCAACCTGCGCCTCCCGGCGCGCACGGCCCGGCCCCGGCCCCGGCTCGGGGAAAGACCGGCCGCGCACCACAGAACTACAGCTCCCAGCATGCCGCGGGACGGAGCAGTCCATCCGCCCCAGAGGGGAGTCGGCCAAGCGCACGCAACCGCCCCCCCCCCCCCCCCCCCCCGCGCCGCTTCGCCCCCCTCTCCCCCAGCCCCCCGAAGCCCCGCGCAGTGCAGATCCCGCCGCACGCCCGGTCCGCTCCGCTCCGGCGCCGCCCCCGCCCCCGCCCCGCACAAGGGCCGTTTCCGCAGAAGCCGCCGACCGCGTGGCGCCCCAACCGCCCGCCGCCTCGCCCCCTCCCGGCCCGGGGCGGCACCGACCACCAACCTCGTTGCGGCACCGCGCCTCAGCGGCCCGGCCCGAGCCGAGCCCGGCCCGGCCCGACAGCTTCCGCCCATAGTGCCGGCAAGCCCTGCACGGCACCTCCACCCTGGGTTCCTCCGAGCCCTCCGAGCCAATCACGGAGCGCTTCCGCCCTGAGTTAAGGCTAGCCGTGACGCCACTTCCGCCCTGGGTTCCCAGCCAATCATGGAGCCTTTCTGCCCTTAATGACGGCTCGCCAGGACACCACATCCGCCCTCACGGTCCAGCCAATCACGGAGCCGTTTTGGCCCTCAGGGAAGGCACGCCCTGACGTCACTTCCGCCCTCGGTTCCCTCCCACGTAACGGCTCTCAAAGCAGTTTGTTCCCTTTAAACAATAACAGAGCGCGGCTGTGCTTCAGAACGATTGCATTTCTTGAAATCTATAGGAAGTAGTCCGTGAAATATGATCTCGAAACCTCGCCTTTTAAGCATTAGAGGCAAACGTGCTATCTGTAGATGCTCCTTAGAAGCTAAACTGTCAGTCTGCAATTGTTTTACCTTTACTGCAACTCAGGACTGCACTCGGAGCGCTGACTCAATTCCGTGTGTGCTGTCTCCAGCTAGCTGTCAGGCACACGCTTCTCCACGGAGAAGTCAAATTTCCTCTGTAATTGCTTACCCAAACCAGTATGAGACGCAATAGGAAACTAGGGAGGAAGCAACCCCTCCTCTGCACTCAGAGTCCGTCCTGCCGTCAGCTACAGCATGGGACAGAAACCGTATTATTCAGATGCGGAGGTATCAAAGATGATCCTCTGACGTCGCATCAGAGAACTTGAGGCTGGGGGCTGGCAGGAAGAAAAGTAACTAACAAGACAAGCCATCCTAAGTCCGTAAAAAAAAAAAAAATAGGAAAAAAGGAAAAAATAGAAAAAGGTCGGGGGGTGGGGGTGGGAAGCCAGTAAGAATCAGCCTGATAAAAGGTTTACAAATGAGATGAAGAAGAAGAGGAGAAGGGGAGAGATTGTCTATGCAAGGCAAGAGACCCAGGAGGCAAAGGCTGAAGTCTAGGAAGGCAGACTAGAATGTGACGAGGAAACATACTGGCTTTCTATGAAGAACAGAGCTAGCAGCAAGGAAGTAATAATGGCAGACGAGGGAGACTAGTGCCTTTTCCTTTCACGTGAACATACTCCCTTCACTAGAGCATACTCCCCTTCAGTATGAAACGAGGACCAACGCTCACAAAATTCAGTTATAAAATAGGAAGCTGCCCTTTGGCAGTCTCTTTCTAAGTGCCCATACCCATCACTTGCTCCTCAAACACTTGCTCATATGTTAGAGAAATGCTCAATCAGTCTTGCTAAAAATACTAGCAGTGAGAGCCTAGACTCATCGCTCCACAAGTGAGTAAAAGCAATCATTCTGCCTCGGTGCAAACATGCAGTATCAGTATGGGACAGACCACTCACAGCCTAGAGCTTCTACTTTCTGTGCTATTTTTTTTTAGCATATATTCTTAACAGTTGCAATTTGTTATTAACAATCTATATTAAACATTTGATGTTTAATCGTAGACTGCAATTCAGCTATATTCGGCATGGACAGGAAAGTGCTCATTGGTAGAAACCTCATAAATTGCAAATTAAGCAGGGAACCTACGTTATAAGACACGTGCAGAAACTGCACCACCAGTAAGGGCCCGAGGCCGCTTTTATTGCACACTGTTCAAGCAAAACTCTCGGGACATAACCAATAGACAGACAGACAGGCAGAAATTGCCTCTCACGTCTGTCTTGACCGACCACAACCAGCGTTCTGGAAAGCCCCGCAAGCACCGGTTTATTTCTAGGACAACTCTGAAAGCTGAGGTGGGACAAAGGTTAGCCTCTCGTACCACAGACTGAGCAACAAAGAGACAGAGCTCGACAGGCCAATTCGTTCTAGGTCTAAGAAGCTACTACAGCTTGGCAGGCACCACGCGGCTTTCCTTTGCGCTTCCCTGCGCCGAGCAGGAACACCTCCGAGGCGCAGCCCGACGATCGAGCGCAGCGAGGACCCGCGCCCGGCCGCCGCAGCCCCCACCCCTCCCGGCCCGACGCTCCGGGGAAGCGCCCCCGAAGGCTCTCGCTCGCCTCACCGCCGGCAGCCGCGCTCGCAGCCAGCGGCAACCTGCGCCTCCCGGCGCGCACGGCCCGGCCCCGGCCCCGGCCCCGGCTCGGGGAAAGACCGGCCGCGCACCACAGAACTACAGCTCCCAGCATGCCCCGGGACGGAGCAGTCCACCCAACCCAGAGAGGACTCCGCCGCTCTTCCCCGCCCCGCCCCGCCGCCACCTCCCGCCGCTCCGCCCCCCTCTCCCCCAGCCCCCCCGAAGCCCCGCGCAGTGCAGATCCCGCCGCACGCCCGGTCCGCTCCGGCGCGGCGCCGCCCCTGCCCCGCACAAGGGCCATTTCCGCAGAAGCCGCGGACCGCGCTTCCCGTCCCGTCCCGTCCCGACTCCGGTCCGGCGCGGCTCCCGCTCCGGAGAAGGCCGCCGCCATTCTGCCGCGGGCAGGGGTCCTGCGGCGTCGCCCGGCTCCCCCTCGAGGCGAGCCGGCCGGCTCCGCGCATGCGCAGAAGCAGAGCGACAGGCACGGCTTTCCCGAGCAGTGCCGATGTGCGAGCTAAAAAAAAAAACACTGACAGCTTTATGCGTTTACACCACTTCGGGCAGAAGTTGCCTCTTTGTTGCCCTTTTTTTAAGTGGTGGGTTTTTTGTTTGTTTGTTTAAGAAGGTCTGGGTATGCTTGGTCCTCTCTTAACAAAGGTTGTAGCAGGTGGTATCTTCCTATGTTTTCTGGCCTAAGGGAAAATTAGCCCTACCCTAAAGATAAAAGGACTTTCTCTTTACTTGTTTGGAAGCAACCTAAATACATTTTTAAGTGCTTTCTGCAAAATACAAGCTAGCAGAAAACTTAACCACAAAACAAGAAATGTTGGCTGCAAAATAAAATTATGCAGTGCTGAGGCACACACCCATTCTTTAATCCCAGTCCTTTTGGGAATACCAAAACCCATTAGAGGCAAATTGATAAACTGATGCTAGACAGCACACAATAAAATACCCCTCAGAAAGGAGTATACACTTAGGAAACACCTTGCACTTTGCATCCAAGGTCCAAGCTGCCAGTGTGCTCTGTTTTGCCGGTGACTGCCACCTGAGCTGACTCTAGGAAAGTCACGGTCCTTTCTGAAGGTGTTTAAGAACTCGGTGCAACTTTTTTCCTCAAAGCACAAACATCTCTGAGACTTTAAGGCATACTCCTAAGCATGGTTTCATTAAAACATTTTCAAAATTACAAAGTAACAGAAAATATGAGCATTTATCAAAAGGTTGTGGGTTAGCCCCCACAGAGGGCCCTGAGCCCCAACAGACCCTTGCTCACTTCCCCTTCAAGAGCAGGGTGGGGGAAGAGAATCAGAAAGGCAGAAGCAAGAAAAGTCACGCGTTGAGGTCAAGACAGCTTAAAAGGTACAGCAAAAGCAGCATGCGCAAGCAAAGTACGAAAAGGAGTCCAGTCCCCCTCCGCCCCATCTCTGTCTTTACCCCAGCATTTACTGCTGAGCACACCACACGCTGTGGTCAGCCGTCCTGGCTACACGCCCTCCCAGCTGCTCTTGATTTGTTGCTATAGCATGCTTAAATTGTAATCCATCGTGAGGATTTTCACTGCCATAGAATTGCCGTGTTTGTTTACTGTATCGTACTAAGCTCTATTTGCTGCTGCATGACTCCTTTTTACTACATCTAGTTGCCTTTTGATTACCTCTTATTGCTGCTACTACCTATGGTTATGCCCTCAGTATCTGCTACCTGCATTTATTTACTTTCTGGGAACACCCTGTTATCAATACTCACACGTACCTTTTCAATAATCACGGTACGTCTGCAAGTGGTGATTTGTGGTAAGCAGCAACAAACAGAAATTTGAGAAAACAAGGCCTCCGCATCCATCTGTTGCAGCGAATCCTGCGAACCCTGGTCACAAGTATCGCCCCCGACAGCCTGGAAGCCCCATGGGGTCGGGCTGGCCGCGCAGCCAGCCCGGCAGTGCCCTCGGACGCGGCTCAGCCGGCAGCGCAGCCGGTGCCGGAGCCGGAGCCGCGCGCCGCCTGGCTTCAGCCCCGCCTGCGGGCATCCGCGGCGCTGGTGGCGGCAGGGGTGGCAGCGGTGGGAGCACAGACGAGGGCCGCTCCGGCAAAGCCAGGGACATTGCTCCCCTCCGCTACACCGCGCGAATCCCTACGGGGACGCGTCCGAGCCGGCCCGGGGGGTCCGCGGCGGGGACGGCCCTCAGGGCTGGTGCCCGACAGGGGCTGGGCCGAAGGGAGCCGAGGGGCAGGGGCGGGGGCGTGGGGCTGGCGGCAGCAGCAATCGTGGAGAAATGCCCGAGGGGCCGTAAAGGACTACCCTGAGGGGGCGGCTGCCCCGTCTGCGGGGAGGGGGAGGGGGGGGGGGGGCCGAGGCTGCCCCGCTCGCGCCGCGGCTCCTCCTGCCCGTAACGCGTGCCGGGAACTTCCCGCCGGGCGTTCGCGCAGCCTCCCTGCGGCGCGGGGTTGGCTCGGCTCGCGCCGCTTCCCGCCCTTGCCTCGCGAGCCGTGGGAGGCGGTCGCTGCAGGGCTGCCGGCGAGCCAGAGGGAGGCGACGGGGCTGAGCCGAGCGACTGCCGGCAGGGTGCGCTCTGCGATAAGAAACCTCGGATAGACCTGGGGCAGAGGGAGGGTGTTACATAGGGCACAAATGAGTAGAGGGGAAATCTGTGGTAACATTAGAGGATATAAAATGACATTTTGGGGGGTAAAATTTGAGATACCTCGGAGGGGACAAATTCAGATTTTGTGAGGGAAAATCTGTGGTAACATTAGAGGATATAAAATGACATGGGGGATCAAATCTGAGGGATCAAAACTTCAGAGGGTGTATATGACATATTACGTGACATATTACGGAGGAAATCTAAGGAAACCTGGAGGGGAACATTACAATTTTTTTGAGGGAAATTCTGTGGTAACATTAGAGGTTATAAAATTACATTTATGGGTTAAAATCTGAGACACCGTTAAGTGGACAAACTGACCATTTTTGAGGGAAAATCTGTAATGTTTGGGAATGTAAGATAACATTTTGGGAAGTAGAATCTGAGGTAACTTCAGAGGGTACAGAATGACATATTACGGGGGAAATCTAAGGAAACCTGGAGGGGAAAATTACAATTTTGTGAGGGAAATTCTGTGGTAACATTAGAGGATATAAACCTACACTTAAGGGTTAAAATCTGAGGTACCTTGAAGGGGACAAATTAAGCATTTTGTGAGGGAAATTCTGTTGTAACATTAGAGGATATAAAATGACATTTATGGGCTAAAATCTGAGGTAACTTGAAGGGGACAAAATGAGTATTTTGAGGGAAATTCTGTGGTAACATTAGGGGATATAAAACGACATTTATGGATTGAAATCTGAGGTAACTTGAAGGGGGCAAAATGACCGTTTTGTGAGAGAAAGTCTGTGGTAGAATTAGAGGATATAAAATGACATTTATGGATTAAAATCTGAGGTACCGTGAAGGAGACAAATTAAGCATTTTGTGAGGGAAACTATGTGGTAACATTAGAGGATATAAAGTGACATCTATGGGCTAAAATCTGAGGTAACTTGGAGGGGACAAAATGATCAGATTGAGGGAAATCTGCACTAATATAAGAGGATATAAAATTACATTCATGGGTTAAAATCCGAGGAACCTTGAAGGGGGCAAATTAAGACTTTTTGAAGGGAAAATCTGTGGTAACAAGTGGTCGAAAGGACGCAACTGTCATCCCCATATCTTTCGAACGCAGGAGCCAGGTCTTGTCATGTCTCACGGCTTCCTCCTTCCTTTTTGCAGCGTCCGATGGTGGAGGAGGAAGACAGAAGAGTCCTGGTGTGGAGCTGCGAGGCAAGAGTGAGGCAAGAGGAGCGGAGGTCTGACGAGGTGGCAAGAGAAAGGCAGCCAGGGCAAAGGGAACCCCCTGTCACGGGGGCTGCGGTCACGGGAGAGCGTGGCTGGTTTGCGCTGGGCGCATCGCCTCGGTGAGAAAAGCTGATCCGCAGTGGTTTTTGGGGGGATGTGTGGGGGTTCAGCGTAAGGGTAGGGGCAGAGGGCTGGCCACTGGCCAGGTACTCCTGGCGGGACCTCCCTGCACGGCGGGTGTCCCCCTGTCCTTCGGGCGCAGGAGCTGGCTCTTGTCATGTCTCACGGCTTCCTCCTTCCTTTTTGTAGCATCCAATGGTGGAGGAGGAAGACAGAAGAGTCCCGGTGTGGAGCTGTGAGGCAAGAGTGAAGGAGAAACTTTTTTTTGGTCATCCTTCCTGAATAAAGTGATTTTTTATTCTCTGTGGTATTTGTTGAGCAACCATGAAACCCAGCTGTGCTTTGGTCATGCCACTACAATTCCCTATAGACTTCTTTTGAGTGATTTAAGAACCCTTTTTATTTTTGCTTTCATGAGCTATGTTGTGGTGGTTTATTTTTGGCTATTCCCAGTGGAATTTCAGGAATTTCAAGGTGACTTCCAGATGAGAGTTTGCGACACTACAGGGGTGCAGAGGTAGATTTCTGGATGTATTTTGGTATTGTCATTGTATTGCTTTGGAAGTTTTACTCTAGTTGTGTGGTGGTATGGCAGTTTCACTCTGAAGTATTTAAAGTCAGTTTTTATTGGTACTGCAATGCATGTACATTGTTTTTACAATTTCATTTGTGTTAGTGCATTGTCTGTGGCTGTTGTATATTGAGGTTGGTTGTTCCAGTGTCACTGGAGGGTTTACAGTCAGAGTTTTCTGATGTTACCATGTCAGTGGAGTTTGTATGGTCATAGTGGTCATGTGGTCATGTTGCAGTGCCAATGGCATTTTTAAGGTCAGGGTTTGGTGGTAGTAAAGTGGCATTGGTATGTGCGTGTATATATATGTATACAGGAGGTTATATATATGTACTGGAGCTTTGGGGTAGGGCCGTGCCTCTGGAGGTTTTACAGTCTGCTGATAGTGGTGCAGTGCCACTGGAGGTCAAACAGACAGTTTGGTGGTACTGCAGTGCCCCTGGAGGTTTTACGGTCACGTTGCTGTAGTGCCACTGGTGGTTGTACGGTTAGGCTAGTAGTGTTCAGTGACACTGGAAGAAGTATGATCACGTTGGTGGTGGTGCACTGCCATTGGAGGTTGCATGGCCAGGCCAGTGGTGGTGCAGTGCCACCCGAGGTTTTATGATCAAGTTGGTCTTGGTGCTGTGCCACCAGAGGTTGTATGTCCAGAATGGCGGTTGTGCAGTGCCATTGGAGGATGTATGGTCAGGTTGGTGGTGGAGTGGTGGCACAGGAGGTTCTGTGGCCAGGCTGGTGGTAGTTCAGTGCCACTGGAGGTTGTACGGTCAGGCCAGTGCTGGTGCTGTGCCACTGGAGGTGGTGCGGACAATTAGTTGGTTCTGCAGTGCCCCTGAATGTTTTTATGGGCATGGTGGTTGTGCAGTGCCACTGGAGGTTGTAATTCCAGACTGGTGGCGGTGCAGTGGCACTGGAAGTTTTATGGTCAGTTTCATGGATGTGCCATGTGTTAAACACACACATTTCTCCTTCTGACCAGCTAGTGCTCAGATGTAAATATATAATATGTGCACACTCATTTAAAATAGAGTTGTCATATTAAGTATGAATTTATATAGACTTAGGTGCAAATGCATTGTATATAAGAATATAAAATAACAGTCTCAATACAATAATTATATAGAACTATGTATTTTATACCTTTATACAAAATTACATACTCTAAAGATTTGTATTAAATACTGTTTTACTCACTGAATCACTTCAGAGCATGACATAAAATCGGACTGCTCAAATGTAAAAAAGGTATGTGAAGTTTGTTATTACCTGTAATGCGCATTTGATCAGGTACATCTCTCTTACCCCATGTAGATAAATTAATGGATTTTATTCTATTATTATATGTATTATTATCATATGTAGTATTTATTGTTACCTAGTCAAAGATGTAGGATATAAAAATGTTATTTTATACTGTAATTTGCAAGGTTAACTCCCTCAACAAAGTTTCAAAATACTAAGTCTATCCTTGCATAGCTGGAAGACTTTAAAAATGTGTACTTGATGTCTTTAAATGTGGTTCTTATTTGCTTTTCTTGTGGCCAAATTTTGTGCTGCTGAGATTATTGGAAGTTCTGCCTCTGATGTCAATAGGAGCAGAATTGGTTTTTAGGAAGCTACTGTAAATTGAAAAAGAAACTATTTTTGCAAGTGTTAGGCACCAGTGATAGGACCTGTGGGAATGGTGTCAAGCTGAGGCAGGGCAGGTTTAGGCTGGACATCAGGAAGAGGTTCTTCACCGAGAGGGTGGTCGCACACTGGAACAAGCTCCCCAGGGAAGTAGTCACTGCACCAAGCCTGTCAGAGTTTAAAAAGCGATTGGACTGTGCACTTAGTCACATGGTCTAAACTTTTGGGTAGACCTGTGCGGTGCCAGGAGTTGGACTCTATGATCCTTATGGGTCTCTTCCACCTCGGGATATTCTATGATTCTATGAAAAATGTAATTGTGCTATTTATTTGTATGATATTGGGGTCTGAAGAGCTAAATGTCATTCATATTATATATTTGTTTATAGTAATGTAAACTATGAAACATTTAGAAGGCTTTTCTGTGCTTCCTTGCAGCACATACCAGTGCACCTCAGGCAAGCTCAGAGAAGGAGTAAAGTGTATCGTAGAATGGCTCGGGTTGCAAGGGACCTTAAAGATGATCTAGTTCCAACCCCCCTGCTGCAGGCAGGGATACCACCCACTAGATCAGGTTGCCCAAAGCCCCATCCAGCCTGACCTTGAACACCTCCAGGGATAAGGTATCCACAGCTTCTCTGGGCAACCTGTGCCAGTGCCTTGCTACCCTTATAGTGAAGAATTTCCTTCTAACATCTAAATCTATCCTCTTTTAGTTTAAGACCATTTCCCCTTGATGGAGGCCGAGTCCTGTATTTCTGGGTTTCAAAAAACAACAAAGTACCCCATTTTTGGGATGCAGAAGCAGAGGCCACGTTGGCCATTTCCAGCCCCCCAAACAGAGGCCCCAGGGCTCTCTGGGGGAAGGAGAGAGGGGGCGGGGTGTGCAGACTCTCACAGAAGTGGTGGTCTGATTGTTAGCATTCACGAAGAGACATAATCCGCAAAGTGATTATATGAAGGTGCTTTTGTTAGGCGCCAGAAGTTAGGGGCTTGCTTGCCCAAAACTAATTTCGTCCGATTTGTTCACTCACGTTCTCTTTTATCTCCTAAAATAGTACATATGCATTAAGTTTTACAACACATCTATGCGTATTCATTTCCTAGCTCCGCCTAGTCCCACTTCGTATGCTAATTATCTTATCAGGCCTTCTGCGCTTGGGTAGTACTCTCTGGTGGTCATCTGGGTGGTCGTCAGGATGAGGTAAGATGTCTTCATCAGAGCTGAACTTTCTACCTTTTTTTCTTGCGCATGCTCTATGAGCCCTTGGTCTCAGTCCAAACCATAAGGTTGGTTTGACCCGGTTCCCGGGGTCCAAGGGGCCCCCGTTATCTAAATGTCTTGCAAGTTTGGCATTCTTTTAATCCTCCTCATGAATCTGTGCATTCTCTCATGCTTTGCACATATATTTTGTATTTTCCAAGCGCAGCACACACACATCACAAATGTAACACACATGAAGCAATATTCAGTGGATAAATGTATATTTCATCTTCTATTACCAACATGATCACATTGCTTCCCAAACCCAGGGTTGCTGGCATGCACCAGGCTGAATTCAATGTCCGAGATTGTCTCTGTGCAAAATGGGGCTTTGGAGGCTCCACTCTTTACTCAATGTGTACACCTGGCCTAGAACAGCTACCAACTTAATTGTTCAATATTTGTGCAACATTTGGACAACTGTGACAGTTGATATTAATATCCAAGTTACAACAGTGATTGATTTACAACCTTGCCAGAAGTCCAGACTGCTGCAATTAGCTGGAAATTTGATAAGCTCACAAGAAGAAAGAGCATTTATTAATCTCGAGTTTAAAATAGCTTATTGTTTTCAAGCTGTTGTTGTAACCAGAACTGCTCAGGTTGCTTAGCAGATCCTTTTAAAAAAAAATGGTTTTGTACGGCTGCTTTCAGGGGAGGAGTCTAAATTTCAGGTTTATGATGCTTGTTCAGCTCCCATGAAATAACTGTCAATACACGTGCCCTTTGGCAGTACAGATGTAATCTGAGGTGTTAAGGTGGGGTGTTCACAGCAAACCTGTACTTCTGTTAAAGAATGTACAACAGATCTGAGATTTCAGCCTGAACTTTCATTGCCTGAGGTAAAAGGGCAAGCACAACGGAAAATGACAACAGGTATTGCAGGGAAAGATTTTCACGAAAGAAAAAATTTCCTCCACAGCATGGTTCCTTCTGCTTTCCCTTCCAGTTTGCAGGTCAGGACAAAGGGAGAAGGAAAAATAGGGATGGGCTGGAAGATCAAAACTGAGGAAGAAAAGCAAAAAAGAAATGGGGAGCAGCACAGCATAGAGAATACAAACAAGGGGACAACCAGCTTGATAGGGGGATAGAGAAATGATCGAACAGGCAGCTGGACAGAGAGATAGCTAGGGGAAGACACAGGTGCAAAGGGATAGAGAAAAACAGTTGAGACACATGGAGACACAAAACGTGATGGGAAGAAAAAGCAGAGTGGGACTGAGGAAGGCCATGGAGGGATAAGGGGGGGTGGAAAGAGAAGGGTGAGGACAAACTAAGAAGGTAGCAGAGGAATGGGGACCAGGACAGCATGCACAGAGAAAAGAGTGAGAAAGGTGAACTGTGATGCAGGACAGCAGGATATACATAGAAGTAATCATGGCAGCAAGCAGGGAAGAGTAGTGGAGGAAAAGAAGGGCAGGCAGAACAACGGAGGCAAAAATGACCAGGACAGAGTAGCAGAGAGAAAAGGCTGGAGAAGGGAAAAATGTGACTGGCTACAGGACAAAGATAGAAGAACTGAAATACAGGGAACAGGCCTCTGCCAGCCTCAGCCAGATGCAGTCGGCCATGATGTCCACAGTGGACAAAGGGACCACTTGGCCCTCAGCACCAGCCCTTAGAGAGGACGGGAACAAGCTGCTTGCAGCAACACTTCATTCTGAAGCTTGCAAATAGCCTGGCAGCCCTCCTCCTGTGGAAGCTTCTGGAGGCACCGATCCTTCCCCAAACTGACTCTCCCGGGCATTGGGGCCCGCTTTCTTCTTGTTCTGCTCTCTGCTACCACTCCGCTGGTTGCCTGGTGTGGCCCTGACTTTGGCTCACTGGGAACCTGTCTGAGCACTCACTTGGAAACTTTCCTAGACAGGCAGACGTGGGTCCTGGACTCCTGCTAGTCCCTGCCCTCAGGGCACCTGGGGGGGGCACCCAGGGGAAAGGTCCCGCTCCCAGCAGAACATGTCCCATCCTCCGCCCCCCCCCCCCCCCCCCCGATACTCCTGGGAGGCACCACCAAAGGGTTTCACTCACCTCACTACTGGGAACTGTGCACGCAGCGGTCAGTATTTGGACATGAGCCAGCAGTGTGCACCTGTAGCCCAGAAAGCCAACTGTATCCTACGCTGAAGTGTGGCCAGCTGGTCAAAGGAGGTGGTTCTTCCCCTCTACTCCGCTCTTGAGACCCCACCTGGAGTACTGCATCCAGCTCTGAGGCCCCCAGCATGAGAGAGGCATGGATCTATTGGAGTGAGTCCAGAGGAGGGCCACAAAGATGATAGGAGCATTGGAGCATCTCTCCTGTGAAGACAGGCAGAGGGAGCTGGAGTTGTTTAGCCCAGAGGAGAGGAGATGCCAGTGAGACTGTATTGCAGCCTTCCAATACTTAAAGGGGGGACTACAAGACAGGGAAAGACTCTTTACCAAGGTCTGTAGTGATTGGACAAGGGGTAATGGTTTTAAACTCAAAGAGGGTAGATTTAGATGTTAGGAAGAAATTCTTTACAATGAGGGGGTTGGAACTAAATGATCTTTAGAGGTCCCTTCCAACCCAAACCGTTCCATAACTCTAAATGAGCATAAAAGTGTATTATCTTTTTGTGTTCTGGTCCTGTTTCTCGGTATCCAGACATCAGTAGGGGAAGAAAGGAAAAAGGGACTCATTTAAAATTTATTTCAAGAGAATGGTATAAGCAGTACATAAACAGTCCTCACAGACCAAATGGAAGCAACCCAATCGCTCTGAAATGACCGGCACAGAAGAGGGGAATAGTTCTGACATTATCAACCTACCCAAGGCAGCTGAGAAACACCCCCCAGAACTGTTCTTTCTGGTGATGTGGTGGCTTATGCAAATGGGAATGTACACCCTCTTCAGTCAGAGTCTGAAGCAAATACCCCTTGTACTCCGGCTCCTTTTGTTAAAAGCAGTGAACTACTTACTTTTGTCAAGACTCTCACTGGAAGACAACAAATACGGTATTACTGATGGATATGAGTGATAAAATCAGCAACACTTGAGGCATGAAGACAGTGGAACTGTGATTAATAACTCAATAAAAACACTTTTTAAATAGGAAAAGAGTGCAACTAGTAGAAATGTAATTCTGCTTACATTGGTATGTTTACAAAGGAATATGTAACTATATATAAAAATGTATTTTTTGTTGTTATGAACCAGATTTTGCACTCCTGTGTATACATTAATGTATATATTACATATATACATTTTATGCATATATGTAAAATAAACTATATATAAAGGAAATATATATGAATTCCTGGCCAAAGTAGGTTGGAAGGCAGTGAGGAAAAGACAAATTCCTTCAAGCTGGGATACAAAGTTGCAATCATTTGATTAACTCTTATTAAAAAAAAGGAAAAAGAATAGCATTTTGTTAAAATTTATATCCCGTTATTTTCTACTCAAAACCCAATCAACAGTGTTAAAAAGTCCTCGGTGCCGAGTTCTGGAGAAGAAGCAGTACTGGACTGGTTACTTGATGTTGCATTAAACAATGATTTAGAGAGTTAGAACCCTCTATGAGCAGGGAGCAACAGGATTTGCACATGCACATCCAACAGCGCAAACAGAACTTGTCTGTGAAAGACACGCGGACAGTCTGTTTCAAAGACTGCTTTTTGTTGGGTAAAATCTTTGGTATCAGATGTAAGAGCTGTAATACCACATATATAATGTGGAAATGGCTAATTATACAACTTTTTGTCTCTAAAATAATGAAAGGAATATAGTTATTATCAAAAAAGAACTGTTTCACATACAAAGTAAATGCTTTTATTTGTGACAAAAAAAACAAACATGAAGAATATGGTCTTTGGTAGTGAGTATAATTTAGGCTAAGAATTAAGAAATTATAGACATACAAGAAGTTGTGTTTCTAATACTGTGGAAAAAATCAGAATCTTCTTGCAGTCAAAAATTATTAAAACAGCCTGCGTTATACATTACTGTTGTTCATCGTTTTGTTCAGATGCAGGAAAACTGGCTTTATACTTTTTCTTCAAACCTTTCAAATATATTCGCAAACTGTCTGAATCTAATCGGGAATTTCTGGCAGTTTGAACCAATCTCATTGCTAAATGATATACAGCTCTGCGTTTCATCACCTCAGGAGTGCTTTTCTGCTGGTGCTGTTCTTAAAAACATACACATGCATTAAAATAGGAAATTAATGATGTTCTGTCATTACAATACTAATAGTGTGTTTTCCAACCTATTTCTGATCAGGTGATTCTTGTTTTAAACTCCAACATTACATCTAATGCTCCTTTAACACTAAGGAATTATTTGTGTTGTCACCTAACAGTGATCTGAGTATAATCTCTTATAATTAGTTTCAGAAATAAAAATTTTACTTTCTTGATGCCATCTATCATCACAAAACCTTATGTAGCATTTATTCTGTAGCCTTTTAGAAACAATGAAAATATACAGTTTTATAAAAAACTATGAATTAAAGTATAACTACCCACTACGTACCAAAATTTGTTTTGCAATATGATTTGTGATTTCCTTTGCATCCAAAATTATGGATGGTGGTAGAGAGGAAACTTCTGCAGCTTTTAATCCTAAACATAGAAAATACGAATTAGGATTTTTGATAAAAATCTTTTCCCATCCTTCACAGTATGTGTGCTAGAATCAGCTGAGCTCATTTTTAAAGGGTGAAATTTTCATTTAAAAAAAATTTAATATAAATTTTCTCTTTTGGTCTCTTCTTCAAAACAATACTGTTTTGAGAGGTGCTAAATAAAATGCCTACTTTGTTGTAATGGTGCCTCTAAAATACACTTCCACTTAAATTACTGCTGTCAGTAAGTGGGCAGGATTTGATACATTAGAGGCTAAATGAAAAAAATGAGACAGTGGTGGTAATAGCTTTCTCTGTTTAGTTTTTCAGTTTGGCAGGCTGGCAAGATACTGAGATTGTGCTAAACATGCTCCCCACTGAATCTGGGCATCTAGTGGATATGGATGTCACATTCCAACTTCTACACTCTTGCCAGCAGTCAAGGTGTCAGATACTCAGGATAAGAAAAATGTGGTTTTTTTTCTGCCCTAATATGATTTTTTCACTATTCGTTTTGCCTGTTGCCCTGGCTGTTGAGAGGAAATTCTGTGCTTCATCAGGTCTACACTAATCCTACATCTAATACTGCAGGGTTAAAAATTGAAAAGGGACAAGAATTGCCCTTGCACTTTTTTTTTTTTGATGTAACTTTGCTCAAGTACGACAATAAAGCAACACTGAGTTACTAAAGGTCTCCTGTTCTCTAAGAACACTGTCTAAACATATGGTTTTTTTCTGAGTTAGGACTGTAGCATCCAAAACTGACCTTGTACTGCCAAAGGCAAAGAAAGTTACAACTGAAATTCTGATAAAGAAGCATTTTAAGTCTAGTTAATTCAAACCTGATTGGAATAATCTGGAGTCCTCAGTCACTACTGGCTTGCAATAATTATGTGTAGCTAATTTCCTATTGATTAAATGTCACCTAAATCACAGATCCAACTATGGAATCTAGCATTTAGAAACATACGGATTTCTGTAACTCTTTAAAACATAGTTATACCTTATTGTCACTCATTCATTTCTTTATTGACTCACAATCCTTCAATTTGTCCAGTCTTCTATTAAGAGTCATAGTGGAATCCATTACCATAGTTCTTTTCCTCTGTATATCCTTTAGAGAGCGTGTAAGTGTACGCGATTTTTTCCTTCTTTATAGCACTGCTTCTCACATGTTGCACTTCAAAATGGTAATTTTCCACATTGGGATATAAAGCATCTATATGACACAGTTCCAGGAAATGTGTAGCAAACAATGTAAATGCCTAAATAAGAAAAAAAAAAGACAATTTATTTTTGAAATGATCCTTTAATAAATAAACCCCACCTAGAGTACTGTGTTAGCTCAGGGGACCCCAGCACAAGAGACATGGACCTGTTAGAGTGAGCCCAGAGGAGGGCCATGAAGATGATCAAGGGGCTGGAGCACCTATCCTACAAAGACAGGCTGAGGGAGTTGGGGTTGTTGAGACTGGAGAAGAGAAGGCTCCAGGGAGACCTTATAGCAGCCTTTCAGTACTTAAAGGGGCCTACAGGAAAGCAGGAGAGGGACTCTTTGTAAGGGAATGCAGTGACAGGACAAGGAGTAATGGCTTTAAACTAAAACAGGGTAGATTAAATTAGATATTAGGAAGAAATTCGTCCCTTAGAGGGTGGTGAGGCACTGGAACAGGTCACCCAGAGAAACTGTGGATGCACCATTCCTGGAAGTGCTTAAGGCCAGGCTGGACAGGGCTTGGAGCAACCTAGTCTAGTGGGAGGTGTCCCTGCCCACAGCAGAGAGGTTGGAACTAGATGATCTTTAAGCTCCCTTCCAATCCAAACCATTCTATGGTTCTAAATTACAAGGGATAAGAAAAATGATCTCTCAGATGTCCAGTTTTTCCTCCACAATTCTGAAAAGCCATCTTTAAATTACTAAAATAATTACTAAAACAAATGAAAAAAATTAAGCCATGACTTCTATCATTGGCAAGGATGTCTTTTCCCATTCAGGATTCCCCCACTCCTTTCTCAATGGAAGGAAAAGAACATCAGAAGTAACACAAAATCCACGATGCTTTTAAAATCTTACTTGGGTTATTTTGAATGACTGTCAAATGGTTGCCTTAATATTTTCAGTGAATGCTTTTCCAGCAGTACAAGCTACAGAAAATGTGTGTTTTTAGACCAAACCACGTAAGTACTCTGAATAAAACTCTGACAAGAAACTGAATCTATGCGTGTCAAAAAGCTGATAACAAACTGAGGTTGATTACAAAACTAGTAATAGAGGTTACTAGTAATAAAAGAAACTTCCAACCCATCTAAAATCATCTTCCACTTTTCTAAGCAAACCTCTAACCTCCGTAATCAATTCTTAAGTTGTATGGAAGAACCGTTGGTAAGATAACAGACATGTAAAGAGGTCCACCTTTGATGTTCAAGCATACAAAGTTGTACTAACTAAGCAAAACTAAAGAGACTTGGTTAGCCTTTTTCTAGACAAGAAAGCAAGCTGCCAAGCAAGTTGTAAAGAGATGGAGACCAGTGAACAGAAGTGCAGATTACATCAGCATTTTTTGTCTATCACCATATCTTTGCATTCATCAGTTACAAAAAATGTCTTATGTAGACAAGAAATACCTAAAATAATTAAGTTCAGTTATGAGAAATTACTGTGTTTGCTTCAAGTATGATAAAATAATTACAAGGCTTAAACCTTTTTTTTTTTTTTTTTTTTTTTCAGAATTACCTTCAAATTCAACAGATATTCACAGGCAGCATAACAAATGCCAATACCTTCTTCAGCACTGGTACCTCTGCCAAGTTCATCAATTATGATGAGTGATTTGTCATTAGCGTTTTGCATGATGTATGTTATCTAGGAAAATATTAAATTTGTTATCATTCCTAGAAATGCATCTTTTTAAAAACTCCGCTACTAATAGGAATAGTTTGTATTATTCAGATAAAACTTAAATGTAAAAAAAACTCGTCAGATCCATATATTTTACTTTTTTCACAGCTTTCAAATACCTGTCAATTCTAAACAAGTAAAGATTTGTCCTACAGCACTCTTTCTTTTTTCCATTGACCATATCAGTTTTCCTCAAAATCGTATCAGTTTGGGAGAGGAAGTGAGAAGGCTTAGGCTTAGAAAAATACTTCTGTAAGGCTCAAGAAATAACAAAAAAACTTTGGAACTACTGTCCAAAGGAACACCAATTTTTACCCAAATTGGAGTATCTTTATTTAAGATGTGCATGTTTTCTGTAGTTTATCATTTAGGTAAGAGATTAAAGCTGAATTTTTGTACTGTTTCTAAAATACACTCTTTCAGTAGAAATATACTAGTACAATTTCAATCAGATTAACAGTTAAAATGGGCCCTGGCCCCTGGATTAGCTATGTTTAATACCTCTTTCATTTCCTTCATGAATGTTGAGGCATTTGTTTCTATATCATCATCCATACCTATTCTGGTAAAAATTTGCTCTGCGATTCGAAAAGAACAATACTCTGCTGGGACGTAAGAACCTGCAAAACAAGTAAGGTGAGAGTTTTCTCGTATCAGTGTGACAAATGCCAGCTTGCCTGAATATGTCAGTGTTTTACATTTGGTCTTTATGCACTGTAGAGAATGCATCTTGTTCTGCAAAGTTTTGTAGGATTATATTCTACCACTACTTTATAAGAAAAAATATTACAGAGATACCATAATTGAAGAATCTTATCAGCAAAACCTTAAGAAATCATATGCCTGAAGCTGCGTGTCAGTCTAAAGGGATGCAAAAGTGGGAATGAACTGCAGAATTAATTTACATTTCTGTAGACATTGTGATACTAACCCCAGGGAATCTTAGTTTCATAAACCAAGATTTATATTGCCTTACCAGACTTTGAGACTTACTAGTTTTATAGAATAGAAAAGAACATGAAGCTTGCCAGAAGACTTTGCAGACTTTATTCATATTAAACTCATGTTTCTGAGAGTAATTCCTGAAGAACATGCTGTTTGGGATTATACCTATAAACACACACTGAACAAATTTTATTCTCCACTGCTAAGTAAGTTCAAGATCATCTAGTTCCAACCCCCCTGCCATGGGCAAGGATGCCACCCACTAGATCAGTTTGCCCAGGGCCTCATCCAACCTGGTCTTTAACACCTCCAGGGATGGGGCATCCATAACCTCTCTGGGCAACCTGTTCCAGTGCCTCACCACCCTCTGAGGGAAGAATTTACTCTTAACGTCTAACCTAAATCTCCCTTCTTTTAGTTTAAAACCATTCCCCCTTGTCCTGTCATTTGACTGAGCAAAAAGTTGCTCTTTTGTCCAGAAGAGTCCAAAAAGTCCATCTTTTTTATAAGCCCCCTTTTTAAGTACTGAAAAGCTGCAATAAAGTCTACCTTGGAGCCTTCTCTTCTGTTCTCTAGCCCCAGCTCTCTCAGCCTTTCTTCACAGGAGAGGGGCTCCAGCCCTCTGGATCAACTTCGTAGCCCTCTCCTCTGGACCCGTGCTAACAGATCAACATCCTTCTTGTGCTGGGGACCCCAGACCTGGATGCAGTACTCCTGTTGGGTCCTCTCAAGGGCCGAGTAGATAGAGGGGGACAGTCCCCTCCCTCGACCTGCTGTCCACTCCTCTTTTGGTGCAGCCCGGAATGCACACTTGGCCTTCTGGGCTGCAAGGACACACTGCTGGCTCATGTCAAGCTTTTCATCCAACAGAACTTCCAAGTCTTTTCCTGAAGGGCTGCTCTCACTGAGTCCTTCTCCCATTCTGTACTAATGTCTGAGACTGCTCTGATCCAGCTGCAGCACCTTTAACTCAGACTTGTTGAACCTCATTAGGTTCACGTGGGCACGCCAAGCTTTTGTCCAGGCCCCTTTGATGGCATCCCTTCCTTATGTTGTATTGACTGTACCACTCATCTCAGTGTCATCTGCAAACTTGCTAAGGGTGTGCTCCCATTGTCTATGTCACTGATACAGATATTAAACTGTCAGTACCAGTCCAAGGATGGACCCCTGAGGTACACCACTCATCACTGGCCTCCACCTGGACAGACAGAGCCACTGACCACCACTCTCTGGGTGCAACTTTCAAGCCAATTCCTTATCCCCTGAACGGTCCACCCATCAAAAGAACTAAACATTGTATTTTACTATTTAGATAGAATCTTATTCTTGAAACTGAAACATTAAGCTTCAAAAATAATTCTATTTTTAACAAGAAACCAATAAAAGTGGTGCAAAAGATTACAAATATGGTATAGTCTTACTCACCAATCTGGGCCATAATTTGACAGAGTGCAATCTGTTTTAGATATGTTGATTTTCCACTCATATTTGGTCCCGTAATAATGAGAAAGTTGCTACCCTCTGTCAGGTATGTGTTGTTAGATACAGGTTTCTCCATAGCTATCTTTTCAAGAATGGGATGCCATCCCTGCTTGATCGCTAAAGTATCTGTAAATTCTGGACGAACTAAAAGAGAAAAAGGATATAAAGCTTTGTAGGGTTATGGAAACCTTTAAGTTACTAAACTAGTGTGTTCTGAAATAAATCCATTCTTACAGAAGTCAAACTCTGTGGTCCCAGTTCCCTAATTTTTACTTTCCTGTAGTCAAGACTAAGATAGAGCACTTGAAAGAATTACCAGCTATTTTCAGATATAGATTCTGATCATCTTTCAAGCCCTCAAGATTTATTACTACAAAAAGAATCCCATAACTAACACTATATTTCTAAATTAACATAGTGTTTGTGTTGCACGGTAAGTAGTACAGAACTCCAGTAACAAAGAAAAATACAAACAGTGAAACTTCAAAAGTAATTCAAATGGAGAATGTGGAACCCAGTTTCATTTTTATATCTACTATATAGCAGTATAAAAATAAATTATAAAAATAAACTTACAAAATACAGGGAAGTCATGAACTCTACCTGTTACTAATACATATATATTATTAGATAAGCATAAGAAACAAGGAAATTGCCTTTAATTTTTGTTTTCATAGTATATTGATAATCCGTGTATATACCATGCCTATGTAGATCCATCTGATACTGGGACTATCTGTATGTATTTCTGTCCAAACAGTTTTTTTCTCAACCTATTCCTTATGCCTCCTCTCTGTCTACTTCTATGACAGTACTGCAGGCTAACAAGGAAGTATTGTTAATTGCTCATCTGTTTAAATGGAACAGCCTTCAAGAAAGAAATGCCAAAGCAGGTTTTCAAGTTTCAACATTGAGCAGCTCTAACTACCATGTGTAGCTTTTAGCCATTTAATGGTTTAGGAGAGAGAGAGTCAAGTGGCACAGGAGACTGAAAGCTACAAATGACAGTCTGTTTCTTTGGGCAGATACACATTGAGGCCTGGCAGCAGAAACTGCAGATTTACAGGAGAAGAAAAGCAGCTTTAGACTCATTATTAACTGCTGAAGTACAGTTGTGCTCTGATTCATTTGGCGTGAAAAAGGTTGCAATGACTCAAGTGTATCAGTTACTGATGTGAATGGAATCATCTGCACATAAAGAATCACTGCGATACTGCAAAGTAAACAAACTCTACTCCTGTACAGGAAATTTCAGAGCAGCATCAGTAATGATAAGCTAACACACCTACTGAGATGGCTTTCCAGACCTAATGTGATTTAGCATCTACACAGCATTGTACTCTAGATAAGTACCTCAGGTTTGCATTGGTTGTACAGATAGGTATCTCAGGTCAGCACTAATTGAAGACCATGAGTTCATTTGTACATTGCAAAAATGGGCTAGGGAAGCAGAATGACCCAGTGATGCAATACAACCAAACTTCTGACCCAGGAGGTGAATAATATGCAAGTAAGCACATGGTCTTGGATTACTTAGAAGACTCTGCTTCCCAAAAATATCTAAAAGTGTTACAAAAGTTGAAGCAAATAAAGAAGTTAGCCACTTATTTTGTCTTAAGGTATAAGAAGGCTGACCTCCTTATATAATCTTGTGGCCTTTTGGAACAGAAGAGTGAACTCAGCACGTTCACAGACGACATACTTTTGAAAAGAATACGCTTACACTGGCTAACTTGAAAAGACTGGCTATGAAGGCTTACAGCATCTAAATGGCAGAATGTATTTCCAGTGGACGGAAATAGGAAGAGTATCAGCACAAAACTGGCCAGGATAGACCAAGATACTTAGAGCCTACTGAGACCTAGAAAAATAAATGACATGGGCTTAGCAATTGGAGAACCAGACAAACAACTTGGATATCTTCCAGCAGGAGGGTCTTTAATTGGCCTATGACAGAATCAAACAAGAAACTTACCATAGTCGGAAACAGTGCAGACATGGGCGAATGAAAGCAGCATGTCCAGCATTGACACAGTATCAGACAGCTTGTATAGGCAATGAATATGTTCATAGATCTCGTTCAGTAGCTTACACACGATTCTGAAATAAGACACTGATTTAGCTGTTGTACAGTACCTAGCGTCACTTTATACACCTTAAAGATAAAAGCAACAGTTAATAATGTTCATACTCCGTATGTTAGGATGTGAGGTTATCAAATGCAGGCAAATACGTTAATTTCTTTGAAGTATATTAAGATCTTATACAATAATCTCAGATTAATTACTGCTATCAGACACAAGACACATAGCCCAAATACCAACAGCTCGTAAGAAAGCTTCATAAAGAATTAACCACAAATATAGCTGTGGAGTCAAGTACGTTCTATTAACATCTCAAATACGACTCTAATTCCCTTATGCCTTCATGCAAACAAACATGGTTTCTAAAAATAATTTTCATGAAATTCACGTGAAATGTTACACCTAGTAAGTCTTCTGAAACAACAGAACACAGCGTGCAGCAAGGACAAAAATACAGATATAGGTAGTTCTACTGTAAATGCAAGAGTGACTAAAATTAATGATTCTCCATTAAAAAATTAATACATTTACTGTGCCATTTTATGGAGATAATTCATCCATAAAAATAATTACAAAGGCTACATTTCTAAATAAATGCCTATGTATTTGTAATCATCTTAATATAATAAACACCATGTTACTTCCTTTCTCTCAGGTACTATACTTGATCAGTGTCTCTTTGGATTATTTCTGTAGTAACCATAATTTAACAAAAAGATAGCATTACGAAAACATGTAATTAGCTGTTAATGGGATAAAATAAATGCTGTTAGCACAAACATTTAATAGTTTTAAGTGGTCTTACAAGTATGTCATGTGATATATTTCTCTCAGGGACTCCTGACATCTCTCATTCATTTTTATTAAGTCTGCTGAAGTGAAGCTATACGTGTTTTTCATTTTAGTGATCTATGGGGAATTCAAACCAACAGAACTTGTCACATAATCAGAAGTGAAAAACAGTTTCTAAAAGCAAACTGGGAAAAACAGGGGAAAAAATAATGCCTTGTTTCATTTCATAAAAGTCTATCTAGGAAAAAAATCATCGCAAAAGAATGCAGTTATTGGCAAGATACACAACTTTATAATTGCAAACAACATAACTGCATGTAATTGCGTATTTCTTACTATATTAAGTATAGCTAGAAATAGTGTGATTATAAAAAACACCAATTACACCTTCATTTATTTCTAGGTATATTCACTGAAATTATTTTAATGATTTAAATTACTGTATGTGTTTTATTAGTGTATTATACATTTTATATAAGTTACTCATTCAAAAGTATTTTGAAGAAAACATCTCTAGTGCAGATACCTTTGTAAATTCTGAAGGAAGTTGGCCACTGGGCAGTGTTGAACAATCAGCATTCATCTGGATAAAAAATCCACGAGCAGAACTGAAACTTGTTTTCATTGGTAGGTTGTACTTTTCTGCAAGTTGTGTTATCATACCTATGTATCACAAATAAAGATTTGAATCAAATTACATACACGCATGCATACATACTTATATGCACAAACTGTGGAAGTGATTTACATAGGTCGAACATGTCAGATAAGTAACATGACTAAAGGCCTTAAAAGTGGATCTACGGGATCTAATTAATGTATTAATGTAAAAAAATTGGCTGCATAAAGGGACTGGAAAAAAAACCCATGGGGAATCAGATTTATTTGCGTGTTCTTTAAATGACTCTAAGCAGTCTTCCACCCCTCACTGAGGGTAATGCTTTACATTTGTAATCCCACCCTTAAATCAGTCTTGTTTCTAGATGAGATGGGTGTACATACGAAACTGTTACATGGTTGAAGAAGATGTATTACAAAGTTATGGGACTTCTGAACAATGCAAATAGTGGTATTCCTTTGAGAAGAAAGGCTGGATTTATTTAGTGGTGTTTCCTGATGCTTGTTGCTCTAAGCTTGTTCACTTTTGTGTTTCAAGCACCCATGATGTAGACCAACAAAGTGATAGGCCATTCTGGATATTTCAGTCTTGGAGTTGCTTAGAGTATAACGTGGTAAAGAACAAAAGAGAGAAAAACCCCTTCTCCAAGCACATCGGCTACAGTAAAAACAGGCAAGGGGAACACAGATGTCGACACACTCTTTAGTCCTCGCAGCTGCCAAATTTTGGAAGGTTTAGGAAAGAAAAAGCAGTAACATTTGTATTTTTCACCATGTACTACATAGACTATAAGACTGGAAGGAAACAGGAGGTTCACAACATATTACAGATGCTAAAGTTTCTGATACTTTGTAATTTTTCTAATTAAACAGAAAACTAAAAAGCTGGTCCTCTAGCTAGAAATCAAACTAAAACTTTTTTGACTAAAATTTAAAAACTAAGATTTTGAACTAAAAAAAAAAAAAATCCATTCCTGAGGATATTTTTTCATTTATTTTAAATTAAGGATAAACACAAAGGTTAATAAAGCACAGTAATAAATAATACGCTAAAATTTCTTTAATTTGTACTTTCCAACTCCTAATAGCTTGGCTGAAAAACAGCCCACAGATAGGTCAAGGCTGGTCAAAATATAAAGAAGAAAGTACTGAGATATTTTAAGCTAATAAAAATAATTCAATTTTTTATATATAATTGTTTTAGTTGGAATAATTATTATACTTTAACTTTTCTGTATTTTTAGAGGATAAGGAGCAGAGGAGTCAAATAAAGGAGTCAGAATGTAATTGTTCATCCTCATTTAAATGAAATCGACTTTTTACCTACAAACGGAGAATCTGAATGTATGTATCAAAAATACTTTAGTTACTCATCAATGATGACCAGTTTATAACAATACTAAATACATTTTCTGTATAAGGTTATAAAACATGATTATGTGGCTTCTGTATGCCAGATACAATGTTTTTTGAACTGCAAGGAAATAAAAGTTTTGGTTTGGAAATACCTGCTATGTCATCAACAATTTCTGTGTATGTTCTACGAGCTATGTCAAGGAATTCATTGATGTTTGGCTTAACAGCATAGCATTTTTGTGTCCTCATACTCAGACATCCTTTTGTGTACCTTGTATCATCATTAATTACAGTTGTAATCTTCTCAAGTATAATTCCAAACCTGCAATATTAGTAGTGTTACTTATTAGCAATGTAATATTTTAGTTTTTATTTGCATTATCATTCTGAAATTACAAATAACCGAAGCAAATTTTCTACTGCTGAAAACAAACACTAAATTTCATATGTATTTCCCACCTCAGAATGAAGTACAAATATACCTAAGCCTGACTGATAATATAGTTCAAATCTTTCGGAGATATAAATTCTCAATTATATAAGCAACAGTTTATTTTTGTATAAGGACTGCAGGGAACTTTTGTCTTTTCTATTTTGTCTTTACTACTTTTGTATTTTCATAGTAATTTCTAATGGAGTATAGCTCATCAGCAATTACAGTATCGATGGTTAATTTTCCATTTTGCTGCTTTTTTTCCCCTGCATTTGTTTGTTGAAAATTTAAATATTTTTTTAAGTCAATGTCAGCTTTTAGTCAAAACAATAGAGCTATACCTGTAACTACAAATAAGCAAAGATAAAAAATTATCATCATGATACCTTCTATCTTCAAGAGAACTGTAATAGGCCTTTAGCAGTGGTGTGTTACAGCTTCTTAAAGCAGCCTGAACAATATGAACACAAACAGTTAATTCTTTTCATAGCACTTTTAAAGGGCTGACAGCTGTTGGATAAGCAGCTTACAGAACCTGAGCAGGTAAATGTATGTTATAAAATCATATTCAGGTAACAACAGGAATCTAGTTCTTAGGAGTATTGAGCTCAAGTACTTTCTTTCAATTGGCTTAAGAGTTAACAGACTACGTTGGCAGTACTGTGTTCTGCAAGATATAAAGTAAATCTAACCAGTGTAACATGTATAAAGAAGGGCAAACTCGTTTGTACATTACACAGAAAAAAATGACAGATAGAGCTTACTTTTAGGGGCTCCACAAGTTCTAGAGTATGCTTCAGGTAAATTAAGTTAGTTATTTTTGATTCAGCAGTTTTAACCTGTTAAAAAATTTACATATATTAGAGGTTTGTATGTCTGTTTAAAGAAAATACTTAAGATACAGTAAAATTCACATTGTGACTATTAGCGAGTTTGTATTTTTAATCTCCAATGAACATTGCTAAAATACTTTATAAGGTCGTTTTGTCAGCTTGGTATATAACTGCATAAAAAACATCTACAGAATTTTTACATTGCCTGCTATTGTAAATTGCCCAGCAGTAACTGATATTTTTCTTACATCTCCACTGATAATTATCAACTCTGAGAACGCTTCACTAACCCAAGCTGCAAAGGCTTCTTTTAATCTTCTACATCAAAAGTACAGACTCTTTCAAAGCCACTACATGCATTATAATTAAGAAGCATGGTCCTTTTCATAAACGTTACAAACCACATAGCCCAATTTGCTTGACGTATTTTTGGTTGACGTATTTCACAGAATCACAGAATTGTAGGGGTTGGAAGGGACCTCAAGAGATCCAACCCCCCTGCCAAAGCAGGTTCTCTAGAGCAGGTTGCCCAGATAGGCGTCCAGACAGGCCTTGAATATCTCCAGAGAAGGAGACTCAACAACCTCCCTGGGCAGCCTGTTCCAGTGCTCTGTCACCCTCACCATGAAGTTCTTTTCCATGTTGGTGCAGAACTTCCTGTGCTCCATTTTTTGGCAATTGCCCCTTGTCCTATGCCCACAAACCACTGAAAAGAGGTTGGCCAAATCCCACTGTCTTCCAAGCTTAAGAAATTTGTAAAAATTGCTAAGATCCCCTCTCAGTCTTCTCAAGGCTGAACAGACCCAGGTCTCTCAGTCTTTCCTCATAGCAAGGATGCTCCAAGGCCCCATATCATCTTTGTTGCCCTCTGCTGGACATTTAAATCCTTATTATAATTTAAAAAATAAATCAATGAATGTTAAGTATTTTTGCTTGCAGAAATTACTGCTCTTGAGATTTTTTTCCCCACATATATATATTCTACCCTATTTTGTATGTCCCGTTAACACTTCTGGAAAAGAATTTTGCTGTTGTCATTATCACATAGCATATGTACTGCATCGTATGCTCTTGTACTTTCAGATAAGAGACTTAAAGGAAATTATAATCCTGCTATCTTATGAAAGGGAGTAAAAAAGTGTATACGCACACACATACATTGTGTATGTGTACTCTACATGTATGTTATATACACACATGCACGAAAAAAATCTTACACCCTTTCAGAAGCTAGCAGGGTAATGGAGGGAAGGGGGAAGGAATCTCATACACACACAATATGACTTGAATAACAACAGTTACCTTGACAATAACATTTTTTCTTCATCGGAATGCGTACTTGCTTATTCCCCTATTGTTACTGTGAAACAGTATGTGAAACTGCATACAAAAGCTAAAGAGACATGCATTTTTCTGTATTTCATCCTATCAATATGAGAAGATAGTGCTTTGAAAAGAGGAAAAAAAATGCAAGCATCTCTTTGCCTGAGAGGAATTTTAGAAACTGATAAGCACGTTGTTTGGTTCCAAAGCAAATCCAGTGTCAGTTTTTAGCATGAATCTCTGAGTAAGGCTTTCATTAAAATTTTGTCACATCTGAGTATAATATAAACTTTACTCCTGTGGTAGGGAGCATCTCTTGCTTTGTCTTACCTTCTATATAAATTTGTTTTACACAGAAGATAGAAGAGGATTAAACAATGTTAATGTACTAACAGAGGAATCATAATCCGCAAAAAGTATGGGGTCTAAGTCTCATGACAGAATTTGACATCAAAAGGAGATGGATAGTCATATGTCAGAAGCCCGTATATCAAAATGGAATGTATCTTTACCAAAACAGTTCTTACACGAACTTTAATAAAACCAGCGTTAAAAGTGCAGCTTTATACATGGTACACTTCAGCATCAAAGGCAGGAAATGAATACAATCGTCATGACTAATTCTCCTATATAATATTCTTTATAATTCAATATTAATGACTGAAGTGCAAGCCTATCTTTCACAGTCTCACATTAATTTTCGAACATCATACTCTGGTAAGTAAAACACGAAGATTCAGAGAAGCAGTTGTCTTTTCATTTTTTTTTTTTTTTCCCCCCACTAGGGATTTATGTCCTACCAATTTAAGTGCTATGGCAGTGTATCAGCCCTAGTTTAACTTTATTTCCTGGAAAATCCCCCAGACCAAAAATACTGGTATCTTCACCCTGAGACAGAAGGAACTAATCTCTCATGGGCCTGGAACTTCAGCAGAAGTCTACTGAATTTGTTCTTCAGATGGGTGATCAGGTCATCCAGAGCAGGCAGTCCTCACTTCTACCAGAAGCTGTATGTTGATCCAATTTCCATGGATCTGTGATTGAGACTAGAGGTTCTTTTAAAGAAATTTGCCTCCCCCCCCTCCTCAGGTAGCACATCTCAGCAAGACTGTCAGCGGATGGTTCTTCTTAGAATGAGAGAATGCTCATGCTGAACATACTACTCACATTTCTAATGACTGAAACTGTAGGTTTCCCAGATAAGCACCTCATCTGTTGGCTGGTGGAGTATCTGTGATGAAACTTTTTATAGAGAGTGGGAGTGGAACATACTGAATTGGTTAATTTACCATTTGATAAAAGCAACTAAGCTAGCTCTTGACTGAATGTGTCTGCTGGATGAATAATAAGCTCTGCTATACTGGAGCCAGTCAAGATTGAAAACACCACGCTCAAAAGTTTGGTGTACATGGTCCTACATATACATAAATGCATTCAGTCTGGCAGTTTTAGCCATATAGCTGATTCTGCATTCAAGTTACAGATTTCCACAAGGAAAGCTGTGAGCAATACATTTTCACCTTTTGGAATATGTCATTAAAAAGACTTACCTGCATTTATTACAGTCCTGCTGAAGTCTTTAACTGGCATTAGACAAGTTATTTATCTAAGCAGGTGAGTCAGTATGTGAGAAAAAACTGAGAGGTAAAAAACCCATATGGCTCCATGATGCTTGCATACTGGTATAAACACAGGCAAGTATAAGCCTCTACAGCACTGGCAGAAATCTCCTACTTAAGTGCAACAGGCCAACATAACTTATAATGGTAGGATCACAATATGCTTAGCAGACCGAAGTGGAAATTCAGTTATCTCAAGCCCACTGTAGTTAACTGTTGTGCCTGGCCTTAACCAAGAGCTACACGTAAGCCATATGTATTTATCCTACTTCGATAATTCTACTGCATTTGTTAACATATGGATTGATAGAGGTAAAATCTGATGAAAAAAAATCATACCTCACTGAAAAACATCAATACTCGCTAGGAAAACACTTTTATAACCCTGCTTCAACAATTTTTGTTTATGAAGTAGTCAAGAACAGGAGCTGACCCCACCAGTCTGAAAAAGACACCCTGGCATACTGAAGGTAAAGAAACCTTACTGCAGTTAACCACAACTGTCTCCTAGTTAAAAACATTACAGCATGACCTTCAAGGTGGAAGATTAAATCTGTCTCAAGCTCCTAAAAGACTTAAAAGGGGAACTCGAATCTGAAGGTATATTCATTAATTCTTCCAATGGTGATTTGCGATGGAAGCCTTCTGTTAGTTAAGTTCTTTAATGTACTCTAATGGATACAACACACATAAGGAACTCACACAGACTGAAACCATGCCTACCACTGTCAAGTGGATAAGGGACAAGATACCTTCCCTCTGAAGTCTTAACATAATCAAAGCACTGCTCCTCTTTCAATTAAACACTGTTGGCTGTAGGCATTTATGGCTTTATTGCCTTGTTATGCTGTTATGAATAAATGCTTTTATCTGCATCTCATTTTAGTCTCCCTTGTGCAATGTGTGAACTATGGCAACACATAAGAGCAGAGTATTCCTTGAATCCATAAGCCAGGAAACTGAGAAAACTGTGTACTCAGTTCTCCAAAACATTTATTATGCCTTGTTAACAGAAAAGCATGGGTCAAGCTGAGAACTGGAGGCAGAAAGGACTTCAAGACACTATTTGTAACCTAGGTATCTCTCTCTCTGTCTGAGCTGTAAGGTTCTCTGCATGTTAGATAAGTCACTTCAAAGGAAACTTCTTTTTTGGTACTGCTGTACAACTGAACATACTACTTTCTATCAGGTGGTTGCTGTTCAAAGGAAAACACTTAACTCCCCAGTGAAAAACCTGTGCTTAACTCATACAACGTCTGTATCTTGGAAACTAACAGGGTAAAGCATTTCTGGCTTTGTAGGTTTACACAATTCATTTATTAACTGAATGCAGATTTAAGTTTATCCGTATCTCTGTATTATAAACACAGTTGAGCAAAGTCAAAGTGCTTCTCAAGAATCTTTTTCAAGGTATTTTTTAGGTTATAAAGAGTAATTTCTATCGAGTTATATTACATGAAAACTCAGATTTTTTTTTGAATTTCCTGTAAGAAAGATGCACTATTTTCTTTAGGCTATCAAAAACTGTATTAACCTCCAAAAATAAAAGACCGTATTTCCACTATACAGTTTTTTCTTTCATGCTGATGTGAAAATTCCTTTTTATCCTACCACTATTGAGTAGTATGTACATTTACGAAGAATAAACGTGGGGAGTGATGAATGACTGAACACTTTTGAGGTTCAATTTGCATGAATTAAGATGAAACATTGCAGCAAACCTGAATTTTCCTAACATTCTCCTTTGAGAACCTTCAACTGCTATAAAATAAGATACAAACTAAATCTATGATAACATTAGTCGATTTTTAAGGTGCAGCCTTTTTTCATATCTATATATATATATATCACATTTGTATATTGCATGTTATATCCAGGTAACTGATCATCTAACATTTATTTTGAAACATACTGTATCCTGCTTTGGAATTTGTACCAAAACTGAAAGCAGTTGTTCTGTATCCAGGAATTTTGAGATAACTGTAAAACAAAAGTAAACAGATCAGAAACTTAAATGACATTGTAATAAGATATTAAAAATCTATTTCTTTAAAAAATGCACACAATTGCCTAGTAATATTTATACTAATCTTTTCCTTTTGTCCTATTTTCATAAATTATTTACCAGAAAACAAAAACAAAAAACATTATTTTATATTTTATAAATTATTTTGTCATAACTACACTTACCACACCTTACTGGCTTACTGACTTTTATGCACTTTATCTGATAAGTTCACATTTCTTAGAAAAATAGTCAAGAAAAATGTCAGTGTATTACAATAAAGATAAATTCAAAAAAAAATGAATGTCCATTATAAAAATATTACCTCACAAACCATAATAATATACTTTTCAAACAGATTGAGTCATATTGTATCCTTTCACAGATTAGAAAAAAGTATTTTAAAAGAAATATATTGTTATGTATTAAAAAATAAACTACTACCTGCTTGAAGACCAAAAAACAGCTCCTCATCCTGGAGTAATTCCTGAACACAATCCAGTCTTGTGTTAATTGTTTCAGCATCAACTAGTGGCTCCAGGATATTGGACCTGAGTCTTCGACTTCCTCCTGGAGTTTTAGTATAATTTAGGACACCAAAAAGTGTGTGACCGTTCCTTTCAAAACAAAATACATGAGAATAATACACTCACAAAAATAAAGATGGTAAACATCAAATGACATTTCCAGTTAAAAGTATCCTACAAATTTGAGGCTTAGTTTTGGGGTGCTTAGCGCCTCCTTACTCACTATGTGTATTTCACAAACTACAGCAGACTAGGAATTTAGATGGAATATAACATTAGCCATCATTATATCATTTTCCAAAGCACAGAAATACATTTGTATTCAGTATTTCTTCATTTTTTGTAGTAGTATACCATTACGACTTCAGTTCACACTTTTTCTCTCAATGGAACTACTTGAATTTAAAACAAAACAAAACCTCCAAAAGGAGAATATTCCCAGAGATCAGATGATTTTCATTAAAATACATTTATGAGAATGATTTAATATACTTAGACATATAAGAATTAAATAAGCCATGATTTTGTTTTCTTTCAAAAGTAACTGACTTCCAGTCAACATAGGAGCCAAATAATACGCTTAAACTTTACAAAAATTATTTGCAAGTTCTTGACTTTTACACGTTACACATCCCAGGTTCTCTTATGAGCCCAACTCATAAGGCTTGACTATATCTGTTTAAAATAAATATCCCATAATACTTAAATCTAGTACATAGCTAAACGGTTTTAGAAACCTGAAACCTTAGATGCTATTGCTTGAAAGACGATGAATGAAAAGACTAGGGCCATGTAAACCCACTGACTGAAATCAGAACTTGAATAGGAAGGAAAGAATCTGATAGGGGTATACAAAATAAACAGCACAAAGATAAGACAGGGAGCCCTGAATTACCATGGTATAAAAGAACAAAGCAGCATTCTAGAGAATTAAATGGGGAAATTCAAAATCAGTTTTAATTAAGGACTTATTTGTTAGAAGATGCAACTCATGACAAAACTTGAATGAATTCAAAGAGGAGTTCCACATTTGGGATACTACCAACATTACATACTTTTAAAAAACTATAATACTGAGGGCTCATTTCCCTATACAGTAAAAATAATGAGATAAGCTCCTGCTGAATTAATATTGGCATAAGAACTTGATTTAGGTGTTTCCGGTGTGTGTCTTTACTAGTAACTTTTACCTGTTAGTATCTGATACAATGATATCTAACTTCAGGCTTTAAAAGTGAGATCTGTGTAACGAAAATAGTTGTCCATGGCCCAATTCGAACTTGCCACTGGATCAGCAAAAATGGCTGCAAAAATACTGCTAAAGAAAGAGAAGCTGACAGCAGTTTACTGCTGCTCCTCCTTGGGCTTCCTTTGTCTCAAAACCATCTGTGGACTTAGGAGCCGCTTTCAGAAAATACTGCTCTAAGGTACCGATCTCAGAGCAGCTGGCTCCTGCAATTACAAATGAAGTAATGGAGCAGAAAAAGAGGGGATGAGTGATGAAAAGAAAGAAACTTTTTACCTTCCACTTCTCCTCAAGAGTACAACTGTCAGTGTAATTCATGATCCCCACAAGAAGGGGAAAAAAAGGAAGAAAAAGAGCAGCAGCATTAGAGCAAGGACAACGTCTCTTCAAGTGGAAAGCTCTTATGAGTGACATCTGTAAAGCGAGGAATCTCCAGGCTCCCCTTTTTCTATCAGGGTGATAACTAAACAGAAGTGGATCCCTTGACAGTCTACAATGTGCAATTTGAGTTTTTCCTCTTTCTAACTAGAAGCGTAACAGTATGGAGAAGGGAAGCCTTGCAGCTTCTTCTGCCTAACACAAGTAACTGCCAGCAAAGAAAAGTGCTATGAACATGGTTCTCGTTGTGGAGAACTACCACACAACCAAGTGCAACGTTGCACATGACCATCATTACAGAAATTACTCTGTTTGCCTCTATTCCTTATAGCTAAAGGAAAACAAAGCAACCTTTCAAGTCTGGGTTATTTGCCTTGTGTAAAATGAGTAAAATCTAGACATTTTAATCCAACATATTCAGCTTCTTGCAGAAATGATGCTTTTACGTTGCTACAATCTGTGATTTGCATAAATATCACTTATAATTCTGAATAACATATAGACTTTGATGTAAGGATCTGATAGAGAAAACACCTTCTCCTCCAATTCACTTGTAGAATTTTCTGTGCTGTATGTTTTACACTGAATTTTAACACATTTATCTGTCCAAAGTAGTTTCTTAAAAGCTCTGAATGGTATGTAAGTTCTGTCATAAAGAAATAAATGTAATGGATAGCTCTTTGACATACACATCAAGGACATCTGGTGAAATACAACATTATAAAATTGTAATTTGAAAACTTAAATATTCTTACCGAGAATCTCTGTTATTAGTTACTAGTTCAAGATTTTGAGCTGATGATGAATCTATCATAGCTGTTTTCTCACTCCCTTGGAAACGCACCTTGAGTGATTTAGGAGCATAAACAGAATTTTGAATAAACTCAACATATTTTAGCAAAGCTGCAGCAGCTGCAAGACAGTAGTACCTTGGAAAGAAATAATCTTTAATGAATTTTGAATAGTACTATTTAATTACCAAAAAAAAAACAAACCAAAACAAAACAAGTTGTGCACTGTAGAAATCACATTTACACCTCTGCTGTTTTACAACTACTGGCATTGAGAGCACTGAAAAAGCAATATATTTTAAGTATGTACTTATCCATATAAAGTGCACATACAAGCATGTAAATCAAGTATTCATGAATGTTTGAGTCACTGTACACTTAATAACCCATATTATATAACTGGCATTGTGCACATACATAGTTTAGCGGTTACACATGACTTCAAGTGAAGACTCAGCACAAAGTATCATTACTGAAAATGGCTGCTACAAGGAAAATACTTGCTGAGGTCAAAAAGAAATGCAATCATAGCTGTTAAGGTGTATCATTAAGGAGAGAATGAAAAGGGAAAAATAGAAGGTTGTGAAAGCTCAAAAGAGTCTTTTTATTTAAGTTTCTGGATACATCAGAAATATTGGAAGGTAAAATAAACAACTCTGTTAAGACCTTCTAACTTTCAAGAATGCAACAAGCTACAGATTTGTAAAAAGCTGTTAAACTCATCTGGACACAGTATGTTTTTTCCTTATTTATACATACTTTGACTGAACCTCCATGAAAATGGTGCTGAATTCAGATGCACACAATTGTTCTATATATTCCAATCCCTTTGTTTCATTGAAGTATTTTCTTTGGACAGTTGTGAAAGTCACATTCTGTAAAGATGGGGGGGGGAAAGTTTGAAAAGCTAAAGTGAATTTTTCATCAGACAGACTTCTCTATTTTTCTAGGGGTATGTGCTTCCATGAAAATGTATCAACTGATTTCAGCAATCTGTCTTTACATAAGTATTCAGTGTGGTTTATTAAGAGAAGGCAAGTCACAAAAGTCTTGTCATGTCTGCTTACATATTCCCTATGCAAGTCACACTATTGTCACTCATCTATCTTTCTCTTTTATTTAGTACAGATAAAAAGGCTCATACTCCCAATTCTGAAAAAATTAACAGGGTTTTTCCTGGATACCACTTTTCCTCTCAAGAACTAGCTACTCAGACTTCTGAGTTTAACCCTGGATTGAATTAATGACTTCTAGGGAAGAACTATTTTCATACTTGCATTGATGCTGACATTGAAATTGTAGTTTTCGCTTTCTAAGGTTTAAGCCCAAGGGATCATTATCAAGCCTTCACTGGTTAACAGGAAATAAAGACACACAGGCTAATGTAACTGCATGCGTGTAACTTGTGAATGATTTATGCAAGAAAAGGAGGAGGGAAGTCAGTAAGTACATCTTATGTGAGGAAGCCATCAACAGTGTAGACATGGAAATAAGTCAAGTAGAAACACAATAAAGCTTTTAAAGTTCTGAGGTTTTAATACTCATAAAATACATATACTAATTCATCTCACCCTTTCTCACCCTGTGAGTACTCTCCTTCCTATTCAGTGATATATTTGCCCATCTATTTATCAAGTAAAGAATAACAAAACAGGAGGAAAGGAAAATGCTTGATTTTTTCATCTCTGAATCCTTCCTAGGTTTGGTATTCTTAAAATTACTTCAGTGACGCAACTTCAAAATTTTCTGCTTTAATCAGTAATACATTTATCTCTGTAATTTTCAGGATTAGAACTAGCAGTGCTGGAGCTGCGTTTGGATAATTCTTTACCATGGTTAAAAAAAACAAAACAAAACAAAACATGGTCAGAAATCATAGAAAACATGCAAAATCTGACTGCATTTAAGGCTTCAGAAGTTGTGGAAGACTGAACTCAACAATCATATAAAAGAGATTAACAAGAGCTCTAAAACATGGAATAAAATTTACCAGCTACCTTGAAATGTTCTGTTATCAGACCAAACAATTTTGTGTTCCCTGCATCACAAGCAGTGTTTGGCATTATTATTTCCAGTGGTGTTAAAATTTTGAGTTTAGTAATAACCTGAAAAAGAAAAAATCCAAATAATTCAATAAAAATCCATCTATAATCTGAAACAGTTCTACATTATAATGTATCAGCAATAAAGTATTATAGAATTGTTATATTTTAAAATCACAGTTCTAGTCTTGTAAGTAATTACTGAACTTTCTACTAACTTCTACATTAATAAGCTAAATGTATCTGTATTTATAGATATACAAAAATATACATAAAACTATATTTAAAAAAATTAGAGGTTCTCTCTCCTGTTATTTGAACACAAAAATATACTTGTGTTCGAAGCAAGAGATAAACATCCAAAACTCTATTCCATGGCTCTGATGGGAGAAGGACCTTATTTTCAACAGCTGATGGCTTTCTGCCTTTACAGATAAAAATTTAATGGCGCTCTGGAAGTCAAAGAAATGCAATGGGTCTGAACATTAATCTTTTGATTACGACTTGTTTTCAGCTTTGTTCTAACCTCCTCATATACTTTCAGTCTCGCTTTTTTCTCTTTCAATATAGCTCAAAATGCCCGTATTTAAACAAACTTTCATTTTAATATGTGATACATACCTGCTGTAGGGATTTAAAGCATACTACATACTCTTCTATTTGTTAGTAAATAAATAAGGAAAAAACATCATTAAGCACGTCTGTCGGATTCATTTATATAATTATCCACAAACTCTCAAGGGAGAAACATGGAAAAAAAAGCCTGTATTTTAAGTGCTTGGAAGTTAAGATGTGGAAGAGGGGACAGATAACAATGGAAAGGTGAACAAGCATAAAAATTACACAAAATAAATCAAAAGATATTGGGGGTAGAAGAGTGAGCTGTCACTGTCCATCCTTTTTGATGATCATCAGGATTTTTTTTTTCAGAAACATCAAAGTTAAAGCAAACCTTGAGAGGCTTCATGAATACCAGAGAAGTTTATTGAATTAATTTACAGAGCATTCAAAAACAGAAGGGTGCATGAAAAAGAAAATACAAAAAGCTTAAAATCAATCACTGGCAAAGCACAGATTGTAACACTGTAAGAAAACAACTGATCAGTAGATACTGTTTTTTAAAGGTCTCAGAGATTAAGATAATAAACCAGGCCACATATTACATTCTGGAAAAAGTAGCAGAACACTAGCAGCTCTCATATATGTTGGTCAGGACAGTCAATACAGTATCAGAGATGTCCAGAAAATGGAGAACTCAATAATCCAAATGGAAAACTATGAAGATATGTGAAAAATAAAAATGGACTCTTATGGAATTGTAAGGGAGGAAAACACTGAACAACCTGGCCGTAGTCTGGCAAAGCGTTACGAAAGAAGTAAACTTGTCTTATCAAATTACAAGTCCAATTAACACCGAAGAGAATCACGTAATCAGAACGTAAGACAGCATATGAAAGGCTTAAGAAAAGTAATTATATTTTATCACTAAATTCAAGACAAAACCAAAAGTAAACTTGGGCACAGAGAGAGAAACAGACGGAGACTGTGTGTTTGTGCAGCTAAAATTCTGGACACTATACAGTTCTTAACCCTCATAGTGGAACAGGAGAGACTTCAATCTATAAACACAGCTACAGCTCACTACAAAGAAAGCCTTTTCCTCTTAGAAATAACTGTCATCTTTATGAAAATAACTTTTTAAAAGTAGTAAACAATTCCCATACAGATAATCTAGCTTCCTTATAGAACTGTAGCCTTTATCATTCTCTGGGGGATGAGAGGCTGGAGAGCAGCCGCATAAAAAGGGACCTGGGGGTTCTGGTTGATGGCCAGATAAGCATGAGCCAACAGTATGCCATGGCAGCCAAAAGGACAAAGCATATCCTGGGCTGCATCAAGCATGCATTGCTAGCTGGTCGAGGAGAGTTCTTGTCCTGTTCTGCTCTGCGCTGGTGCGGCCTCACCTCAAGTACTGTGTGCAGTTTTGGGTTCCTCAATACAAGGACATAAAACCATTAGAGAGTGGCCAAAGGAGGGCTATGAAGATGGTGAACGGTCTGGAGGGCAAGACATATGAGTGGCTGAGGTACCTTTGTTTGTTCAGCCTGGAGAAGGAGAGACTGAGCCAAGGAAATGGCATGGAGCTGCGACAGAGGAGGTTCTGGATGGGTGTTGGGAAAATGTTCTTCACCGAGAGGGTGGCTGGGTGCTGGAACAGGCTCCCCAGGGAAGCAGTCACAGCAATGAGCCTGCCAGAGTTCAAGTGTTTGGACAACACTCTCAGACACAAGGTCTGGTATTTGGGTGTTCCTGTACGGAGCCAGGATGATCTCTGTGGGTACCTTCCAACTCAGGAAGTTCTGTGATTCTATGATTATCACAATTACATATGACTTTTTCTAGGTCCAAGCAAATAGGGCTTCAATGAGAGATTTTCAATTTCAAATTCTTAAGTGAATTGTTATTTAAGTTGCTGCATTATCATCTGAATATCTAAATCTTTCTCATGCACCTACATTTACAAACTGCATGTCACTTTGAATTTTAGTACCATGTACAATGGAAGTATTTACATAACTGCCAGATTCAATACGTAATTATGTGTGTTAAGACCAGAATAACATTTAAAAGACTAATGGTTAAAAAAAGCCTGACTTGTTATAATACATGTTAGTAAACAGATTTCAGTTGTTTATATTCTGAGCCATACCTACTTATGCTAATATATTTTAATTAGTCTGAATATTATACACTACTAGCTACATTGTTTTCTAGCATGTAAAACTACAACAAAACTTTTAAGGAAGTGGTTTTATTAATATTGGTGTTGCATAAATCAGAAATCACTTTCTAAATTAATATAGAGTATGCAGTACTGGTAGCCAGAACACTTGCTTATAAACTGAGCATATTTAATTTGGAACCAACTGAGAAGGAACATTCAGGCAACCATACAAAGACAACCCTATGGTCAACCTAAAAATGCCTGTCACACTTGTGCAGTTCTGCTTTCAGAGATATTCTGCCTAATGAAAAATATACTTTCAAGTTCTATTACCATGAATTCCCCGATGCTCTTCAATACAAGGCAACTCACTCTCACACAGTTTGAACACACTACTCTTTACGGAAGGACTTTTTTTTTCCTTTGGAAAATGTTCTCTCCTGTTTATCTAAAATCTGAGGCATATTAAAGAAAACAGTAGCCCTTGAGACATGTTAAATATTGCAAATTTTCTAAAACCTGTTACTTTTCCTTTTGAGAAATTTATTCAAAAAACTACGTTTCATTTCTGATTGTTCATAAGCTTTTTTAAGCAAGCAATCCACAGTAGTCAGCTTGTAAGATATACAAAAATTAAGTATGCAAAAATACCTTGGCATAAGTTGTATTGTCTGCAAATTGTGATAATATCACCTCAGGATTTTTTAAGTCAATACTGGCCATTCCTACTTCACCTCTGGCAAGGCCTCTTCCTTCTACAACAGCTACAATAACTGATGCAGCGGTATGAACAGAGACTGCAGATGAGGATGTAACTGTAAAACAGTTGCATATATTCAGTTATAACCTACTTCTTTATACTCATAGAATCATATTTCAACATTCCAAGCTTGAGCAAGCTGTGACTGAACTGGAACACTGAAACAAGGCTGTGAAGCTAATTTGTGATCAACTACAGTTTAATGAAGTATAGTTGACTGGAGCTGAACTTCATAGAATCATAGAATCGTTTAGCTTGGAAAAGACCTCTAAGATCAAGTTCAACCATTAACCTAGAACTGTCAAGTCTACCACTAAGGCATGTTCCTAAGCACCACATAGAATCTACGCATCTTTTGAACACCTCCAGGGATAGTGACAACTACTTCGCTGGGCAGTCTGCTACAATATCACACAACCCCTTCAGTGAAGAAACTTTTCCTAACATCCAACCTAAACCTCCCCTGGTGCAACTTGAGGCCATTTCCTCTTGTCCTGTTGCTAATTTCAACACATTCTTTCATCTCACTGCTCCCACAACTCCTCATACTGTACTGAACTTTAAATAGCACTGATTAAAAACACTAATGCAACTCTGTATCTTCTAGCACTAATATTTCTGTGCCCTTCCGTGCCTAAAGCCCAAGAAGTGAGGCAGTAAGTATAGCTTCAGAGATGAGGTGTTATCTGCAGTTAGGATTGGGAGGTAAGTAGTCAGACAAAATGAGCTGATGCTGCCACTTCTTCCCTGATTTCCCTTTGTGCAACAATATGTCTTAGCTGATAGTAAGAGAGTCTCCAAGTACCACATCAAGCTCCATTACTTGAGAAGCACTTCTGTTAAGTGCTAAGTTACAGCACTCCCTAAGTAAGAGATTTAACTAACAGGGGTTATGCCCTTTTTCTCTAGTGTACTGCATTTCTTTTAATCTATGAAAGACCAAAAATACAAATACAGTGCTTCTCTTAGCATCTCCACTAATTTTGTTCCCCTTTTGCAAAATGGTTTTACATTCTTCCAAATTTCACTGGAGAAGCTACTAACATTTTGTTACGGTATTTTCAACCACTGTGAAACTATGCTATTCATATGAGAAAATAGATGCTGTAGAAATAAGGTAGCTATACCTTTTTTTTTTAAACGTGAATTTAAGACCAAACGCAGAGAACAATTATTCATTTCACCGAAGCAGTTAATAAGAAACTGAAACAGATTTTTAAATGCTAAAATGTAACTTGCTGATCAATACTGAAATAATTACCACTCCATAAAAAGCAGGTGCTTCGTGATCTCAAGCTTCTTAACTTTCAGATAGATGACAAACCAAACCTTACCATAGCTGAGTTGAACAGATTATTTACATACTAATCCCTCATGAATTCATTTAAATGCTCAGAAGAGATGCAATTATTAAATAACCACTAAGTCTAACATGCGCAAAATAAGAAAGATACTTGCATATACAAGGAATTATATAAAAACACCTAAACAGTATTGGATTTTGATACCATATACATATTGATTGATCTGAAACACTAATAATCTGTATCTGTTTCATGGTAATCATTTACATTCTTTTCCACCATTACCTTCCTCTGTTCTTCACAGAATTAGCTCTCAAAAAACAACGAATATAAGTATTCTCAGAACAGAATGGCCCTGCTGAGAAGGCATAATATACCAAACCTGCCATTTTCTTCTAGGTGTACTCAATTTGTACAACAACCAAAACTAATCCTACATGGAATCTCAAAAAGAAAGCAGAATCAGAGTTTATCTAGGAACTGACAATTAAAAGGCTGATCTGCAACTAGCTACCACCTGAGCATTAGTAAGAAAATTAAAAATCTTTTATGCTGCACACAGCTGAGCCTTCATCCTTCATTTACTCTACCTATGTTCTGTAGACCACAAGATGTCAGCAACAGCATTCTTGCAAAGTTTCACCTGAGGCCTACCGAAAATGTAATTGTTACTCTGAACGTCCTACTCAGGACAATCCATGACTTCCCCCATCACAGTTATTACTCTTCTTTTAATGGCAGCTAAAGGCGATGATGATGATAGTTTCTAAATTAAGTACAGTAGTTACAAAAATTTTATTTGGAAGATGGTTAGTTTGTGACACTTAAAAAAAATGCAATGACCAATGTTCTTTATAATGTGCTGTTTTAGATACACTTTCTCCAATACAGATTAATGAAAGATTGGCCAAGAGTTTCATATACAACACAGCAAATATAAACAATTGTATAGACACACACATGCAAACATATACGCATTTGCACAATAAAAGGAGACTGAAGATACAGTTTTGTTTAATTGTTAAGCTGCATAAAGATAAAAGAGAAATCTGCTCTATGGGTTTCAAAGTCATAGTCACTCTGGTCTCCAATTCCTGGAGTAGTCACACAAAAAAAAATGGATTCACAACAGCTGAAGGAAACGACAAACTACACGTAACTTCAATTGCGCAATAAAGTAATTCAATTCAGTTGCAAGTGGAGACCCAATTTGTAGTCTTACCAGATGGATGTTTGAAAAATCTATCTTTAAGTAACTAGTTTACAGAGTTACCACTAAATAACTTTAAGATCATTAATAATTGAACTGACAAAGCTTAGCCCTAAAGGACTAACTTTGAATACCATTACTTCAGCACTACCAGATAAATACACCATGACACAAGGCACCATTACCCTGTAAGATGACTGTTCATAAGCACAGCAAAACATCCACCCAATGAGCTACTGTGTAAAGTGTTCTTTTAAAGATCTAATGTTCTATACTATTGGAGATGTCAACGTAAAATGCACAAAACTCGCATGAAGAAACTCAAGAATTACTTCACAGTATGCTGTACAATGCATTACAAGCCTAAAAAGAACCCCAGCAAAAAATATATATATAATTTTTTTTTTTTTTAAATCTTCACGTATCTCACCATAATCACATTAAAAAATAAAGTGTGTTTAATACAATGTTAAGAGGTACATGTTGAACTACTTCCTTTAAGAACTGTCAGTTTTACCTGAATATCCCATATGAGGGGTACGGCTTCTGCAAATAGATCTACTAGTAGAAAGGGGTAATTTTCCTATACATGTGCTATTCAGGCCTTGCGCAGAAGAACTTGTGAAATTCAACATGCTACCATTTTCTGCACAAGAACTTCTGTCACCAAGATAAGATTCTGAGGGGAAAGAAAAAAAAAAAAACTTTTGAGAGCAGACACATTACATTGCCTATCAGTTAACTTAAAAAAAGATTTGTGTCAGTTTTTATTCAGAATACATATATACTTTAGAAAACTTAATTTTTCTTACTAGAAGATAACCAAATAATACACCTCAATATCTTTCTATAAAAGCTCTCTACAGTAGTAGAAGTATGCAATGAAATAAAAATTAGTTTATTTTGAAACCAGCCAGTATTGACACAATTATTTTCCACAATGACTTTACTTGCAGTAGCAACAAAAATCTTTGTTTACATTGCTGAACTGAAACTATATAATAGAAGTCATTTTAAAATGCATAATTTCAAATTCTGAGTTTTAGATTTATGAAAGAATGCTGTAATATTCAACACTACCTCACATTTGCCGATCAGTTTTAAAATCTGTATTTGAAACTACACAACTGCGTTTATGAAAATTCCAATGTTCAAAAAGGTCATACTAAGATTATTTTTTTTAAAAAAAGCTGAACATTCCTTTTAAGAGAGGACAATAAAAGAAAATAAATAACCATGCTCAAAATTTCCTCCATTTAAGAATGATCTCCCTTTGAATTTATGGAGATCAACCCTCAGAACTCATATGGTAACCTGAGTTATATTTGTTATCTGCAGTTTCTTCTACAGATGTATCTTGAGATTGACCTATATTTTTAAAATCCTGCAATATATCTTTTTCCTGCAATATAACTTTTTCTCAAATTCTCTCTTTAATTTCAGTAAATTAGTAAAGGTATCCTACTTATCTCCAGTTCTCTTGAGATGAGTAAATACAACATTACATTGGTAATCTAACACACACAATTTCTATTTAAGATTAAACATATTTATCTTACTTTATATATGTATATATATATATAAAGTAAGAGTGATATATATATATATATATATATATATAAAGTTTTTCCATTTAAAAATTCCAGGTATTAAGAGGAATACAAACCCAAATGTTTCTGTTCTATTACATTAAAATTGATTTAAAAGACAAAGTACTTACCAATTTCTGTTAAATGAACCATAAACTATATGACATTTTATCATAATTGGTACAAAAATATTTACAGTACCATGTTTATTTGCAAGAAATCTTACAAAACTGTCAGTATGATACATCTGAAAACAAACAGTATTAAATCAGACTGTAATTTTATTTTTAAAAAGCAGACAAGTCTGCATCACAATGCATACAGATGATTTTTAAAATTATCATACACTCAGATCTTGGCAGAAGTTCACTCAGACATTCAGCAGAAGAACTATTCATTTTGAATATACTGAACCTGGCATAATGTGGTGAAAAAGGTAATTCTAAAGACCAGAGGATCCAAACCACCTGCAGATATTTTTAAAAAAATATTCAATAAATAAATTATGCTCTACTCAAATTAGCATTACAAGCTGTTTTGTTTTCTTTTTTTCATTTTGGATTCACCACCAATCACGTACTGATTACTAAAAACCCACATGCTACCTTCATCCCAATTTACAGGTAACAGAGATATATGTACTTCAAAATGCATTTCAGTAAATGCCCCATTCTTTTTAAGTAGTTCTACTGAAGGAAAAAGACATTTTTTCCAGCCTGCCATGACAGAGACTCTGCTAGTAGGATCAAGTCTTATGAAATGTTTGATGCATACACATACACTATGCAGCAGCTGTTCAGGGGGGTTGTCCCCAGAGAGAGGGAGCAAAATGGTGTTAAAGCAGCTTTATCTAAAGGAAAACAAATGCCAGCGTAACGTTGGAGGACCACAATATTCTTAGAGCACGTGAAGGATAACAGCACTTCTACCAACTCCAAACACTAGGCCAAAAAATAAAAACCAAAAAAAAAAAAACCTGTAACCACCTGAACATGGTCCAGGCAGGCCTCTAGTAAAAGCAACCGCTGTGATGACATTCAAACCACTTAAATTGACGCAGAAGAGACCTCAGGAACTAATATCAAAAAAGTTAGGCAAAAAAATAAAGTTTATTTAAAGAAGGATGAAGAACACCTCTGTTCTTCTGACAGCTGAACAAAGAAGAGGTCGGCTAAGATGAAGTGACAGTGCTGCACCTTCTTACCTACTGATCATACAGGGTCTTCTGAAGCTCAACTCAAGAAGGCAAAAAAAAAAGAAACAAAAGAAAACGGAATAGGGATAAAGACCCGCAGAGAGATAGTAACGCCGCGCCGCACCCCACCTCCTCTCCCGGGAACCGGCAGCTTCACCCTGCTACTACTGGCAGCAAGGCCCGCCCCGCTGGAGCTACCCGGCCTCACCCCGCCGCTGGACAAGTCGCCGGTGCTGTCCGCCGCACTGCGCGGCGTCTGCAGCAGGCCCAGGGTATAGCGGGGCAGCTCTTCCACTCGTCCGCCCAACCCTGACGTGGAAGAGCAGCGGCCCGTATAGGACCCTGAGGCGGCCGAGACGACGGGCCGCCCACACGCGTTCGTCTCACTGCCTCCTCTCGACATCGCCGCGTCGCCTGGATCAGGCACCGTGGGCGGAGGCTCCGTGACAAAGACCAACCCGCGGCCACCACACTCTCCCAAAATGGCGCCAACGGCAGCCCACCTGCGCATGCGTACATCCCCCACCCCCCGAGGCCGCTCGCGCCAGGACGACGGCGGGGCGTGGACGGTCCCCGGTGCGTGCCAGAGGCGGGGCTCCTCCGCTCAAGAGAAATGTGGAGGGGCCGTTACCAGTAGAGCTCTAGTAGAGCTGTAAGTTGCACAGTTCTAAGTCTGGTTGCTGGACATACAACAGCTTTCATTAAAAATACACAAATACAGCTAATACAAGGATGGCAGAGAAATGGGGGGGGGAATGGAGGAAAGAAGTTACTACACTTTTTACAACCGCACTAGAGCATTTAAGCATTGTTTCTCCCTCATTCTTTCTTCACCAGACTGGACATTTAGAGACCATTTTATCAGGAATTTCAAAAATAGCGTCCCTTCAGAGTTTAGATATCCAAAGATCCTAACTAAAAACAAAACAAGAAAAGTTGATTATATCTACATAACCTACAGTGACTGCGAGCAGTGGCTGCTCCTCTGCTGCCACCTGAAAAGCACTGCCCCAGACAGGCATGTGCTCTCAGCATCAGTAAGCCACAGCTTAAAGAATACAAGCATCAAAAATTTAAGTTTCACTGCAAAGGATAGACAGCATAGTCCACAATTCCAGCTGCTGCCCATCTTAAGTACTACACTGAACTTTCCATCCACGTTCAGGCTCCAGAAGCAAGCATTACACAGACCATCTCCTCTCAGATGAGAATTCCAAGTGCATGGCAAGAAAAGCAGAAACAAAAGCAATGTGCACGTCCCCCCTCCTCCCACCTGGTCACAAATCAATGCTGACTTTGCCTAACCAAAAAGTGGCACCTTTAGAATAAAGCACCCGTCTCTGGACTTGACCGTGGCTGACTTTTAATCCCCAGATATTCTTTTAATAAACAGATCTAGAGACAATTTTTTTGTAGCTAAGTTATTCACTATTATTTTGGAAATTCTCATGCAGCATCTCCAAAAATAATTGCTAGGATTGGTAGCTACACCACAGTACTGAAGACTAAATATGAAGATATGTCAGGACCTTTCCACATGAAGAAATACACAGAAAAACTTCCATATTATGGAAGTGCAAATTTCTGAAAGCCTTTAATAAAGGACCTGCAACTGAAGACTGAGAACAGCAAATTAATTATTGCAGTGTTTGCAAGTACATAAGCTCAGACAAGTCAAGAAATACATTTAACAAAACAGAGGTAGACTTGTAACAGTGTACTCTGTACCAAAATTACATATTTAAGTCTTTTTAACATTGCACACTGGGCAAGTTATTTTTTCCACAGTACATTTAGCAAAAAAGTGATTGTTTGCACAAGAAAATGTGATGACTTTCCACATACTGAATATTTATAAAAAGAGGTAAAAAAATGGAAGAAAATTCTTAAGTTTTTAGTTTGTGTACATGCAATCTTCTTTATTCTGTAATCTGTGTAGGGAGATCTTCAAGAATTACAGCTGATTTAACAAATGAAGTTGACCACATCTCCTTCAGAGAAAAATTCCAACATTAATAGAAATTTAACCTAGTGTTCTACATTGTCATGCAGTATCACCCACATACTATTTCCCAGGGTGTCTCAGTCTACACTAGACTAGAAATTCTGAAGATAATTCTATTATGTTTATACATCATGGGAGAAAAAAATAGCAAATTCCTATCTACTGAAGAGTGACCACTTTGATATACAAGTGGCACTTGCAAAGGTAACCTGGAATGTGATTTTTTTAAGTTTCTATTTGACTTTACAAATAAAGATCAGTGCTCTTATTCCCTTGCACTCAACAAAAAGCCTACCATGACTTTTTTCAAACCTTGAAAGAAAAATTCCAGCCTTTGACCAAATAATTCATCAGGAAACTGGACAGCTAAAAGTGAAGTGCTTTTGTTTTTAAACCACATCTAAAAGATTTTGGAGAAATAAAGGTTTAGAAAAAATCATGTGAACATTTACACTCATTCTCTTTGATTTTCCATATAAGTAGAGGTCTACCAAAAAGTTATTGTCTATTTCTGTTCTGTCTTACTCTCTACTAACATGAATAGGCTGGATAAAACTAATCACTTGGTTTTAAAACTGTTGAACCAGCTTTAGACCTCCCTTAAGCATATAGACAGAGATTATCAAAGACTTCTCCTACACTACCTTTTACGGTGTACCAGAATACCATTCAGTCTCAGCCAATGTGTGGTAGATGTAAAGTAACAGGTTTCTGCAAAGACAAAAAGGACTTCATCCTTCAGAGAAATATTTCCCATGGCTAATTTTATTCTCAATTACACCATAATAAAGTGTTGTTTCAAAATCTACAAAAGCAGACTTTTAATCCAACAGCAACAAATTTAGGAACAGCATTATATTCAGCTGCAAGTCACTGTCCTCTAAAGACTTTCCCTAGAATGATTAATGTTAGCAATTTTCAATATATGTACACTCAAGGTATCTTCCATTTCAACTATCTGTGAAATTTTGCCTAAAGGGACTTCATCTATCAATAACTGAAAATTTTTTTATTTAATTGAACTTTGTTGTTGTTGCTTTCACTGGTATCAATTACTATCAGAAGTAAAAGCTTGCATCTCAGTATATTAAAGTAAAAGCAAGCATTAACAGACAATTAAATACACACGTGTGGCATTACATACATGGCTTAAGAAGGGGTTTTCCCCATATTCATTTAAAGTGCTTTGTGTGATCCACCATCAGAATATGCTTATGTAAAGACAGATACTACCATGGCTGATATTGCAGGAACAGAAGAAATTAAACCAAACTATTGCTTTGACTTGATTATTCAAATAAAAACTCCCAAGGTCCATATATTTAAATAAAGATTAGAAAGGTTTCTACACCTTATATACAACCAAAGAACATGTTACACTCAGATTATTAGAACAAGCCTGTTCTGATACAGTTTACAAAGTGACAAAGCTCACAGTAAAGCTACTGCTTTACTATAGTAATGTAAACACATCTCAAAGAAGAATATGCTAACAAGCTTCAGAGATGACTTCCAACCAGTAAAACCAAAACAACAGGGCATCAACCTTCTGTCTCTATAAGGCTTAGCTCACAAGCTCAGGCTGTACATTTATTCTTCGTAGGACATCATCTGGCATACAGAAGACAGGATTGACAGCCTTAATTTGTTCTTCTCCTAGTAAGGATAGTCCAGCAATTCCAAATAAAGTATGAAATGGATCCACCTGGGAGAAGAAAGAAAGTTTGTGTCCATTTCCAAAAAAACATTTTTTTTTTCGTTTGTATGGGATGAAGCTTCTGTTTGTTAGCAAGAGAACTGTAAGCCTGTATGGTGGAAGACAACACTACAGCTGCAAACTGTCACTTGTATTGCCCACCAACACACACCAGCACAACTCCCACAGCATGCAGTTAAGATAGTATGATCTACCCAGAGAGGCAGACGTGTCTCCATTAACAACAGGATGGCAGAAGCAAATACAAAAAAAAATTAATAGGCAAATACAGTCATCTACAAGTATCACTTCCATAAATTCCCCGTTTGGTCTTCAGCAACAGTATAATGTTGTTTAATGATCTCTGAATAAAGAGCTGTGCTGTAAAAATCTTGAGAGCAGCAACCTACTATGCTATAAAAGTGAAAAGAAAAAACACAAGGAAGGAAAAAGAAGAGTGCACCAGTTATTTGATATCAAACTATTCCCTCAGTGTATGAAGTTTCCCCAAAAGCATAAATCATCACATAACTGCAGCAGACTATTCAGTCTCATGGCATAAGCATCCTGCCAGTGGAGTTAATTGGCCATTCTATGAAATCAAATCTAAAATTACCTGGGATATATGGTGCACCATATATTCTGTTTGTATTAGTGGAACTTCTAGATCTTCTTGCAAAGGTTCTACGCTGCAGTAAACTGAGCAAAGTTATGTTACAGCCATATACGTGAGCCCCAACTGCATCACAGCCTAAAAGGTTGAAACTATACTAGTGTAACAAGCCTTGTTCCTCAGTTGTTTTGCAACCACATTACAGGTATGGCCAAAGCACATAGACATACATGCTTATTTGTTTCTTCCCAAAATTATAGAAGAGAAGGGGATAGGAAAAAAAAGTACATAAAATAATCATCAAGTACACTTGAGGACAGGTGAGAGACTTTCCTTGTACAGATGGGCAGGCCCAGAAGGGCACATGTTTCCAACCGATAAGTTTGCAAATTAAATGACAAATTCAACCTATTTATGAACAGACAGTATTCTTAGGAAGTATAGCTACTGCTGTTATCCTCTGCTCCTTTCTGGATTTTTTAAAGCAAAATACAAACAGGATAACCTGCTGAATTATAATGAGAGCTAGTTAAGTACAACCACTAAATTAAGTTACCAAGAACTAGTTGCTTGGAACTTAAGATGACAAGTGGTTCAAAATCTGAAATACAATCAATGTTAAATTACAAGGCTACAACCTAGAACTATTTTTTTTTTTTTTAAAAAAGGATCTGTCAGGAATTAATTCCTCCAGGGGCAATGCCAAAACCTGTACACATTGACATTTTTATGGAAGTGCCCGTACTTCAACGAGATGTGGTAAAAAAGACTGGTAAAAATAATAAAAAGACTGATAATATAACACCCAAAAAAAACCAAATGTGACAGCACTAGATACAGAAAAAAGACTCTGCAAATTTGTTCTTTTAGCACATCAGAAATAAGTTTAATCTCAGTCACAAAAGCATTAAGACTAAGTACCAAGCTTTTCTTGAAGCATTCCGAAGAGTCTTTCTGCAAGTTCCTTAGACATACGAAAAACTTTCGATGTTAACAATACCAAAACATTTTCCAAGTGACACACCAGAGTTAAGAGATTTCTCTCCTCCAAGTGAGAAGGGTGTATCAGCTCACAAAGAAACAGAAAGCTACTCCAGTTCTTACAGTCAGAATCATTTAGGTTGAAAAAGACCTCTAAGATCATCAAGTCCAACTGTTAACCATGTTAATGCATTTGTGGAGGAAAGACATTGACAGCTGTAATAAAAATAGCTAAGATTCCCCCCAACCTTTTACAAATAAGAAGCCAAGTGTTCTAGAGTAGTTGCACTACAATCTCATAATAAGTTTTATTTGACCCTTTGAAGATATGGTCTCTATTTGCCATTTTACCTGTACAATCACAATTACTTGAAACCATAGAAAACAGAATTGCTCTTTCAGGAGAGAGTACTGGGTCAGAGAAAAGGAAAAAAATCCATACCAGCAGCCTCTTCGTAATGTTATCAAAGTTTCTTCCTCCCTCAGAGCAATGCCAGTGAGAAGATTTATTTGGTGGCATTCTGAGCATTGACTTACATGGATCAGGCAAAAGCACCAACAGATCTGAAGACTACTTAACTTGTGGTCTCTAGATGCTTGCAAATTTTTAAAAAACAGAAGTCAGTATTTTTAGCAAGATCTAAGTGGTTTTGTGAGACAGTGTGGTATATGCTATGGGAACAGCAGCTGACTTCAGTGAGTGATACTCCAGAGCAAGTGCAATATAAAAATATCATGTGTTCCCCATGCAAGCCTTCTAAAGCAACTCTATTCTTTCCCTACTGCAGCATTTGCTGCAGCTCTGCAAAATGCTCAAATCTGGATCACAAGTTACATTCAAACATGAAACAATTTTTAAGTTTAAAATTTCTACTAAGTAAACTTTATTTAATTGAGGATTATTTACCATATCTCCTGGTCTGTCAGCAAATCCTCCAGTCTCCTCATCCTGGCAAGCCAAAATAAAGCAGCGCAGTTTCTCTCTGTCAATCCAATGTAGCCTACCAATCATCTTCAGAGATGCTAGAACCCACCATGAATAGCATACATCAGGTAACTGACAAATAGAGAAACAGAGCATTATTCAATTTTGTTTTAAACTTGATGTTGCCTATTTTTTTGGGGTGATTCTGCAAACTCCTAGCTGTGCTATCATAACAACATTGTATAAACATTGTATAGAAACAACACTTAAGAATTTCTTTGGGCGTATGAGAAGCAAGCTACTCAATGCAGTCTTTTTACATAACCTCTTTGCCTTTCCAAGAAAGCACAAGAATGTGATTGTGAAACAGTCTTCACCTTGTTTCACCTTGTGTGGGAAAGGCTAAAAAACTACAGCATCTTTTTCGTAAGTAAGAACAAGCTTCCTATCAACCATTTGGGGGGGGGGGGGGGGGGGGGGGGGGGGGAGTTGTATCTTTGCCAGTGGAGATTATTCCAGGTTACACCAATTTCTTACTGTGATAGGAAACAAATTATACCCAGGATTAACATCCAGTAAAGCACTGATTTTTGTACAAATCCTACAAAAGGGATCATTCCAGTGTCATAAAATACCCAAACCCTGATTTAATAGGACACTGGTTGCAGTGGTCAGCAAGACATACTTTAGTGCATACTTTCCTAAACTGAGGCTCCTAAACTATAAATAACAAAGGAGCGCACAAGTGCTACTGACAAAATGGAGAATCAAAATGAAGGATTGAATCCTTTGAGAAGTTTACAAAGCATTTCATAAAAAGTCATGACATTTCCCATAAAGCCATCAGCTTTAGAAAAATACTCTCAATTAAGCTTTGAACAAACAGAAGAAGCCACCTAATACCTTCTCTGGTCGTCCGTTGAGACCTCCAGAAGGTAACTGACGTTCACAAAGCCACCAACCCAACAAGTCAGCATTTATTTGATGCAACTGGTCCGTAATAGCCAGAAATCCTGTGCAACAATAGATCTAAAATTACAGACATAAGTGTTTTGTATATTTAAAAACTGAACACTTAGACTAAATGCAAGAAGATCTCGAAGAATATAGTCCTGCAAATGTGATACAAACATGACATAAAATAAGCACATTTCACCTTTTAGAAAAGTTCTGTTTTTCCATTAAAGAAAACCTAGCTTCTCATATCTACCTACCTATTTGTTCATTTAACTAAGGGACTAGAAATGGACATTTGGGAAACAAAGGTTCATCAATTGGCATCAATAAAAAATGATAGATGTCAAAAAACAAACACTTACAGGTACTATGTGATGCTTACCAATTTAAAACACTTTAATGTAAAATAACTCACCTGTCCCGCATGTGACTCAGAACCCGGTCTACAGCCAAATCCTCCATCGAAGTTCATACAGGACAGAACAAATTCTACTGCTTTCCCCACGTCAATAGTATCCAGTTTTCCCTACAAGTCACAAAGGCGACTAAATACATTGTATGTTCAGCCAGACTGATCAACAACAGAAGCTTCAGCTATACTCCAATAATGAAACATTGTACTTGTTCATGTGATGATTTAGGACTTACCAGAAGTGCAAGAGTTGCTGCAGCACAGAAGGAGAACCTTGTATCTATTTCTCCTAAAATATAGAAGTTCAGAATGAGTTATTTTTATGACTAACAGTACTTTTAAAATCACCACTGAAAATATGGAACAAATGTGCAAACAGCAACACAAATCAACCAAAATGTCTCCATACTCTTTCCTTTTACAACCAATGATTATTTCCTCAATTTACAAAGTGCATGTTACAAGTCAAATGATCTGTTTACTGCACTAACAGCAAACAAACTCTCTGCTGCCCTACTGGATAATGGCAGAGCAATGGACTCAAAAAAAAGAAAAAAATAGGACAACTCTTGATCTGCCTTCAACATTTCATGCTCTCTGATCCTTATGCATAAGTAGGCACTATTTTTGTTATTAGATCAAAAGTGACTAGAATTTCAAGTTTTCTTTAACATACTAACACCTGGAATTAAAACCAAAAAGACACACCTATTGCTGAGAAAGTATGTAATAATATAACTCTCCTAAAACATGCAGTGGAAAATTAGTATTTTAAGTTAATACTTAAAACGTAATCCAGGCACAAACATTTAACAAATGCTTTACAAATCCCCCTTTTTTTTTTTTGTCAAACTGATACAGGAGTTTCCTCCTTAAGAAATCTACAAACTAATAAAATGAATCCACACTGTTCTGTACTACATCAGGTATCACACTTCTTCAGTTGCAACTGCATTTTATGAACAAACCCACTGTGCATTCAGCAAATTTGATTCAGTACTTTAACCAGAAGGAGGCAGCAAACTACATCTGGTTTTAACACAGAGCATAACAGCTAACTTTACAGTAGCACAGATATACTACTGTGGTATTAACTGATGAATTTTACTAGAACAGTAACAAACAATAAGCAACCGACTATTACAACTTAAGCTTTCCATGGGGATAAGTATTTTTTAAAGTGACTAAATCATTATGCTACAGCTTAAAAGTTACCAGCTTTGTTCATAAGTAACTTATGTGCAGAAACAAGAATCACTATTAACGGAAGTTGATGAGAACAAAAGCAGGCTTTTTTCCTCATTCCCATGTAGTGAAAAATGTAGCCTGCACAGTTAAAGGTGATAACAGTGAGTTATGAAATAGCAAGCATAAAATATTCCTTAGGGAACAGTGTATCTGATGTATGAAAGTACTGTCAGATAGAAGTGCCCAAAGGTTTTCTACTTTAACAGCTGGACAATTTATTTTTAAAAATAGTAATGAAACTCACGTGTAGAATCCTTCAAAAATGAGTAAAACAAGACTTCATTCTTCACAAAAACACCTCTTCCATAACTCGGGAAATAAGTGTTCAAGCAAAAACACCATCCAAGGACACTTAAGTTCATAGACTTACACATGTCAACCTAGTTGCTTAATTTTAAAGATCTAAAAATTACCCCATTTGTCTCCAGCAAATGATCCATCTTCTTTTTGCAGGTTCTGTATATATTCAACAATTTTATTTACATCAACAACATGGAGACTATCATATAAGATAAGAATCTGGAAAGAAAGCCACAGTAAAAGTCAAAGAGAAGCAAAGGTTTTTCAAACTCATTTATTAAAAATAGTTTCTGGACTTGTAAGAGACTTTAACTGATTATGAATAGTATTTGCTAAGATTTATTAAAATTAGATCTGATTCTCTGCAGTTCATCTATCACTAGCGAAAAACTTCTGAAATTAAAATACAGACAATTCAAGCTGAACTCCAAGCTTGGTAACTTTCTAACTCCCAGCTCACCCTTTTAAAGCATAACCAGATTTATTTATTTTTGTTAGCATTACGTAAGACAGCAGATTTATTTGATTATAGGTGAAGTCTGTGATGGGATAACACCCTAGACTTCTAAACATATAGTTTGTGCAATGCTGCTATTTGTATATATGCAATTTAAACAGCCAGTAATATCACTTACAGCCAAAGCCTGCTAGCAGAGATTAGCTTCAAATAGTTAGCTTGGTTTTGTCTTTTTTTAAAGAAGTCTTACATTCAAATCTTAAATATAATAGCAAATTGTAACAATTCAATAAAAATATGAACAATATGAATAGACACAAACTGCACGATGAATATATTCTGAAGGAAAAATAAAGGTCATACTAGGGAATACAAAGATCTCTGAGCTAGCATTGATTTGAGCCAGTAAACCGCTATTACAGAATGTCATCTGGAAGCAACAATATTGCTTTTGAGCCCCAGATGGCTACACGTTTTTACTCACAACTTGCATAATTTGTGAAGAGTAATTAAGAATTTATTATAAATAGCATAACAGAAAGAACAATTAGAAGTAGGAAAAAAAATTGAAACTAATAAACACTATGTCAATCCCAAAAAATACCAACAACTATGAATACCTAGACTTAGCTGGAGTCTTCCAATTGCTAGCTACTATTTAACATAAAAATAATTATGGAAATGCAGAAAAACACAAAACACCATGCAACTCCATCAGAAAATCTAATACCCTTGCATGCTCCCTCAAAAGGAAATCTGAACACATTTCATTAATTGTGATCAAAGGAAGACATTGTGTGACCTTTTAAACATTCTGGATGTACAGATGGCACTAAACAGTGTTTGTGAATTGAGAATATGCGTGCTTGTTGTGACACGCTGGTTATGTGTAAAAACTTTAAACCAGGCATTTGCAATTTTCAACTCTCCATGTCTAGAGGTACATTACTATCAAAATACCTCCTAGTAATATCAGGTATTAATCTAAGAACTATACTTCTCTAACACAAATGTAAACAACCTCAAAATGTACCCCCTTCTCCATATATTTTCATAGAATCATAGAATATCCCAAGTTGGAAGGGACCCACAAGGATCATCGAGTCCAACTCCTGGCACCACACAGGTCTACACAGAAATTCAGACCATATGACTAAGAGCACAGTCCAAATGCTTCTTAAACTCCAACAGGCTTGGTGCCTTGACTACATCCCTGGGGAGGCCGTTCCAGTGTGCGAAAACCTTCTCAGTGAAGAGCCTCTTCCTGATATCCAGCCTGAACCTCCCCTGCCTCAGCTTGACACCATTCCCTTGGGTCCCATCAGTGGTGACTAAAGAGAATAGATCAGCACCTGTCCCTCCACTCCCCCTTGTGAGGAAGCTGTAGACCTTGATGAGGTCTCCCCTCAGTAGCCTCTTCTCCAGGCTGAACAGGCCAAGTGACCTCAGCCACTCCTCATACGTCTTCCCCTCCAGGCCCTCCACCATGTTAGTAACCCTATTTTATTAGGCTTTGTGAAAGGAATTTGATTGGAGAGCTTGGAAAAGCTCAAAGGCCGTAGCCTTAAGAAACTCTAGTTTCCTGGGTCTCAGAGTAATTCTAGAGCTGAAGTGGTGATGAACATCAACTTTAGATCAGATAATACATGCCAACAATCATCACTGACCCAAGAACACATTTTTCTGTCCTACCTAGGGGTTTCAAATCAAACACCATAGAATCCAAAACATCTTCTTCTTAAAACAGGATGTTTTAATAATGTAAATCATGTAAATAGTGTTAACTTATTTGTAACACTATATAAATATTTCTTCCCTGAGACTGGGCTAGAGATATATTGCACAAGCAAACCAGCAATTATTTAAGAGCTTTTGAACCTCTACGTACTATTTTCCACCACAGCTTGCATAAGAAGGAAAAAAGACTAGATGGTGAGAAATTAAATCTACAATGGAGACTGCTATGGTGAAAAAAGATTGACAGTAATATTTTTTTTTCCTCAGGGAAGGAGCACGCGTCAAATAAAACGTGTAGCAGACTGCTACGACTTTTTAGCTATACAGAAAAGAGCAGATTTGAAGAACACAGTGAGAACTGGCTACTATAAAGTGTCATTTGCATAATACTAAAATGTAAACACCCTAGTTATACACCTTTATGTAAACCACATATTTGTGTAATATTACATAATTATGTTGTAATATGCAGCAACTGTACATAAGTATTATACATGTATATATATGCACACACAAAAAAGTAAGAAACAAGCTTTTGAGCATATATATATATATATATATATATGTATAATTACTCCGGCCATACACATCTTTCACACCTCAATATACTCTAATAAGATCTTATAAATTCCAAAATTAATTATATACAGAATTTCAGCAAAACTTATAGCTAGGAAATATTTCAAGATGACTGTTACAAAATTTTTCAAAAATGCAAAGTCACCAGTAAATGAACATTACCATCACAACATCATCAAATCTGACAATTTTTTATAGAAGTGACACAGCTAAATCCTAAAGTTTTGTCCATTAGACTTTTTTTAAATAAGGTACTGAAATAGTTTTGGCCATTAATATCCAATAGTACCTGGCTCCTAAATCCGCAATCATCAAAATCATTAATTACAAATGGTTGTTTCTACAGTTACCCTGTTACTTTTACCTGGACAGCACTCAGGGTATACAGAAGATGAGGATCATGACCTATGCTGGCACTTATTCCACCACATTCATGTTGACAAGATTTGATGAAATGCAGAATTTCTTCTTTGTTCATTCGGTGCAGCTGTCCCATGAGATCCATGGCTGTCAGCCCCCAGTAAACACCACTCATCCTCAAATACTCCGACATACAGTACTCCTAAGAAGTGCTTTATTTTAGTTCTTCATCAGATAAGTACATCATCAAAATAGAGCAATGAAAATACATTTACAGTTTATAATATGCCAAATATTTTCCATCCCATAAAAAACTTTGTATGCATTAAGCCCCCATACTCTGTATATTATGTATGTTTGTGCATATACTTCATTCTCCTCCTTCTCTGTATTTTCTAGTTTAGGGCCATCAAGCTAAATGCCAAGTTAAACACGTGCAAGTAGTAAGCCACCAGTCCACTTCAGATCATTCGTTATTATCTTGGCATCCATGCTACCGTTCAAGTCACCACCCAACAAGTCTCAAAAATAATGATTCTATCATTTAATGAAACTCCCTGACAAGTGCCACAACCTGAAGTTTCACTAGAAACTGATTTTTTTTTTTTACCTAAACAATGGTTATATCACCTATACTACCTGTAAGCATTATTTTTTTCGTGCAGTTCTTTTAGCTGACATGTTTAACTACAGGAACAACAATGTTAAGCTATTTTGTGGACAGTAAGGATAATTGTAACCTTTCTTTCTCCCAGACACATAGTTATTGACATTTTTCACCAAATGGAATCCAACTGCTGCGGGTTGCATCCGATGACCTACACCTACAAAACTGATGCTAGTTGAAGTGTTTATCAAGCCCAGTAAGCACAAAGCTGTGCTGTGGTAAGACTCAGTACATTGTCCTATGAAGCAGACACATGTAAATATACATATACTCCTCATGCATTCTAATGGAAGAAGGAGCAACAAGTAGTACGTTTCCAAGGTCTCAGAGTAATTCTAGAGCTAAATTGATAATCTTCAAATTTGTGCTCAGATAATACATGCCAAAACTCATCACAGACCTGGGAAAATTAATAAAACGTTTTTCCTTTTATACTTTGGATTGCAGGGCAATAAACAATTAGCACATGAATGCACATTTAATCCATACTCAAAACAAGTAAATAAAGCTGATTAGTACTGTTAATAAAGCCACAACTGTGCTAAAACAAATTGATACCTACATAATCATCTTTCTTTGTCCCATACGAAGCTATGTAGTCCGCATGTTTCTCCCAAAGTAACGTGCTCGGGGCATCAGGTTTTATTACAACATCCTTCTGCGGTGTCCCCTTTAGTAAGTACCAACAAAACGTCAGATGTATTGTCAGTTCAAGAAATTACAGCATCTCTTGACGTTTAGGTATAGCTTAGTCAACTGGTAGCAAAAAGAGATATTTCTTTGTGTACTCTGAACATGGGGTTGATTCCATCTCACTTCTGTCGCTTTTCCGTCTGGCTAAATCCTTCCTAGAGGAAGGGGGCTAACAGACTTTTTTCAATAACGCTAAGAAAAGCGGGTAGTTTACCAATGATAAACTCAACGAGCAAAACGAGCCCTTCACCACGCGCCGGAAGGGCGCCGCGGCCCGAACGCAATTCCCAGGCCCGACGCAGGCCCCGAGACCCCTCAGCGCCGGGCCGCCGCCCGGGGCAGCCCTGCCGCGCTCGGCGTCCGGCCACCGCCGGGCCCGCCTCGGGCGGGCGCCAGGCGCGCTCCCCGGCCCGCAACGCCCCCGGACTCGGAGCGGCGAGTGCCAACAGCGCCGGCCCCGAGGCCCGCAAGGCCACTCGCCCGCGCCGGCCCCGCGGCCCGCCGAGCGGAGGCCCCGCCAGAAACCCGCGCGCGCCACCCCAAGGGCGCCGCCACCCTCGACCCGGGCCCGCTCGCCGCCGCGCCGAGCCCTACACCCACCATGCTCGCCGCCCGCACCGGAAAGGGCGCTGTGCCGCGGGGAGGGGCATCAAGTAGGGCCCGGCAAGGCCCCGCTGTAGCTGCCCTCGCGCTGCCGGCCGGGCCGCGCGCCAGCGGCCCCGCGCGCCCGGGCCGAGGCCGCGCCAGGGGTACGGCAGGGCGCCGCCGCCTGTGGGGCCGGAGTCGCGGCGACCCTCGGCTGCCCTAGCCTAGCGCGGCCGCTCCCGGCGGCCGGCGGCCGTTCCCGTCCCTGTGGCGGGCAGCAGGGCTGCGGCGAGGACCCGCGTCCGGGCGGCGGGCGGGGCGGGGCTGTCGCTTGGTGCTGGGGCCGAGGCCGGCTCTCGCTGAGATCGGCTGAGGCAGCCGGATATGGCATCTAGGCGGTGGCGTTCGGGCTCGCCGCAACCAAAGGTTATCTTAAAGCAACGCTGGGCGTAAATCTACGGCGTGGTAATTCCAATCGTGCACTTTCTTTCGTCGAGGTAAACACAGCAAGTATTTAGAAGTAACTTCGGTTTCCGTCTGGTACCTCGGTTCTACGGAAAAGCAAATGCGAGAATTGGATTATCACGGGACAGGTATAGAAAACGTTCATTCATTCAAAAAACAAACAAAAAAACCTTTGCTTCCTAATTAAAACCGATATGACCATGCTGTTAATTAAAACTGCACCAAAAGAGGAGTGGCCAGCAGGTCGAGGGAGGTGATTGTCCCCCTCTACTCTTATGTTGTGAGGCCTCACTCGGAGTGCTGCATCCAGGTCTGGGGCCCCCAGCACAAGAAAGGTGCGGAGCTGTTAGAATGGGGCCGGACGAGGGCCACGAAGATGACCAGGAGGCTGGAGCCCCTCTCCTATGAAGAAGGGCTGAGAGAGCTGGGGCTGTTCTGCCTGAAGAAGAGAGGGCTCCGGGGTGACCTTATTGCAGCTTTTCAGTCCTTGAAGGAGTCTTATAAAAAAGATGGACGGCAACTTTTTACTCAATCAGATAATAACAGGTCAAGAGGGAATGGTTTTAAACTAAAAGACAGGAGATTTAGATTATAGGTTAAGAGGAAATTTTTCCCTCAGAGAGTGGTGAGGCACTGGCACAGGTTGCCCAAATAGGTTGTGGGTACCCCATCCCTGGAGGTGTTCAAGACCAAATTGGATGAGCAGCCTGAGCAACCTGATCTAGTAGGTTGCATCCCTGCCTATGGCAGGGGGGTTGGAATTAGATGTTCTTTAAGGTTCCTTCCAACCTGAGCCATTCTATGATTGATTTGAGTCAGGCACACGCGAGAGACAGAACCATATCGGGCTGGAACACCATTATGAGACCATCCAAGAAAAATTATGTATAACGCTGACGTGCATAGAACAGTCAAAAATAAAGTATTTTTCAAAGCGTGGCAGATACTTAACCAGGATGCTACATTGTTAATCTTCCTGTGGTAAATAAGATGCTGAGTTATAATGCCTAAAAATTATTTAAAGAACTAATTTCCCAGGAAACCTACCTGAGAAATAAGCAATGCAAAACTCATACCTGTGGACAGCAGTTGTATCATGCAGCACTAAATTCAGGTAATGGATGAAAGACCACACTGAAGCACGAACATTTTGGTGAGAAATTGCAAATGAATTGACAGAACTATTGGGGTTTGAAGGCACTTCTGGAGATCATCTAGTGCAGCCCTCCTGCTTGCTTAAGCAGGGTCACCTAGAGCAGGACCACGTCTAGTTGAGTTTTGAGTATTTCCACAGGTGGAGATTCCACAACCCTTCCGGGCAACTTCTGCCAGTGTTTAACCACCCTCACTTAAAGAATGTTTTCTTCTGTAACATTTACAAATACGGTTTAATTCTCATCTGAGTTGAAGTTCTGCTTATACAAACCTTGTATTTCTCTTAAACTCCTACACCTCCGCTTGAAAGGGAAATAAAAAGTATTAATTTTTGGTGAGTGAATTAGGATGGTTTTCCAGGTACTATTTATTATTTGCTTACTGAATGTATCTGATTAAATATTCCTTGATTTTCTACAAATGTTACTGTTTATTTACAAACTGAAATGGGCTAAGCTGTGAGTAGACATCAGTGTTTAAAAAAAAAAAAAGTTAGTTTAGGAACATTCTACAACGTAGCAGTTATACTTGCACACATTATTGGTTCCTCTGTCATTCTTCATAAGTTTTTTCTGCTGCTGCTCATTTCCTGCAATGATTACTTGTATTTGCTGAAATAAAATATTTAGACCATTAATTCATCTTTTTTAAGTGCACAGACTCTAGCTTAAAGGAGGTAAGAAGAAGTTGAACTTTCTCCTAGGGAATTTGCTTCAATGGCAGTTTGAACCCTTGTACATCCATAAGCTAACTCTTCCCATAACAAGGCACACTTCAAATCTGCTACAGCCAAGACCACCTACAGTGGGAATATTTCATTTACTAAAATGGGTTTAAAGTAAAACATATTAGTGATTTACACAGAATAATTATGAAAAACACATTCCCCCATAACCTTTTGATTGTGCATTTTGTTTAATAAGACATTCCCATGCAAACTTTTTAAATAAAGTTTTCTGACAATAGTAACAGATAATTTCAAAATTTCACAGTTCCACGGCTAATGTGAGATTAATATGGGATAAGTTGCACAAAATGGTAAAAATGTACCACTTGAATTTTTTTGACTACTTGTAAGAATTTCCTTTGGAAGCAGAGAAATAGTTACAAAGGCTCCTGAGCTACCACAGCACAAAATCACAGAGTGCTTTGGGTTGGAAGGGACCTTAAAGATTATTTTGGGGGTTCTTTCCCTTCTAACGTGCATCACTTTTCTCATTTCAAATTTCATTTGCCATTTTAATAGTCACTCAGTCTCACAACCTTCTCCTGCAGTTCTTTGCAACAGCCTCATCTTTCTTACACTGAATAACTTAGTATTATCAGTAAACTCTATCACTTCACTGTTGACCTCCTTTTCCAGACTCTTTGTAGATATTCCAAATAGCAAAGACAGAGCAAAGCCGTGCTGCTTACTTTTCCCTACAAAACCTGATGATTTTTCAAATTCACTTTGGAAGCTCAGGCATTCTCTGTCAAGCATTCTCTATCAACCAAGCATCCCTTGTTCACACATTTATTAGCTGCCTCAGCAAACTCCAATTATTTTATGAGGTATGACTTCCTTTGACAGAAACCCTTCTCTAGCACATCACATTTATCTGTGTCCACTATTTCTGTACTTCTTACTTGCACTTAATTTACATGGTTTATCAGGCTTACTAGTACATATTTTTTCCAGATCTCTCTTGGAGACCTTTTAAAGAAATGGCATCCAACTTGCCTCTTGTAAGTTTTCATTTAATAACTGAATGATTCTGCACTGCAGTAGTCCAGCTATTTCACCCTTAAGTTTCCCTAGAATTTGTGGCTGAATAAATGGGATCTTCACAATTGCTCCTTTTGTCTCTTTGCTCTTTAACCTTGTTAATTTAATTTTTGAAAGAAATATACCCTCTGATGAGTCTTGAAAAAAAAATGGTCTCCTACACACAGTTCCCCAACTTCTTTTTCAGATAATATAAATGCAAAATAGAGAATCATTTAACATTTTTCCATGGTTACTCATATATTTAAGCAGTGCCAAAGTACTGCTGTACTGTGCCTAATCTAGATAGGAAAACTGTCCTTCTTGAATAAACTCTTAAATTGCTCCAGTCTTTGTCAGAGACTCGATCAAAATATGACCTGTAATTTCTCTGCCTAATCAGTTGACGCAGCACATGAGGGGAACATTAGGCAGTTGTAATCATGGTAGAAAATCTGGTCATAAATTGGTAAATCACGATGATTTAGCAATCATCCTGATTACATCCACACCTACTAACACTTGTATGTGTTAACTTTCCTAATTATTAAATTTGGATTATTAGTATGCAACTATTTTATGTAGAATCCGTAATTACCCATGTAAATATTATCTAATGCATTTTCTTTGCTTTATTTTACAGATTAAAAAGAATGTTTACTTACCACAGATTTCTGGTGTGTGTGAATTCATAAGACCAAGTTCCCAAGCCCATTTTATAAGTGGGAGAGGATACTGAAGGAGGAAAAATTACCTTCCAGTTCAGCACAGTTAACATTTTAAATTTTATTCAGATTAAGATAAAAATCTATTTTCCCCGTACTGTATGATAGATTCATCTCTCCAGTTTTGTCACATTGTGCAGAAACAGGAATAATGTCCTCCACAACAATTTTATGAGCAGCAGCTTGAAACTCTTTCTGCTCGTGAGTTCTATTAAAAAAAAAAAAAAGTCAAAAATTCCATATTATCTTTAATTTTGCCAGTTCTCAAATGATGAGAAAAGAGAAAAGCCTCAGTTTCTTCCAGGGCAATCCAAACCACCACTTCCGGGACAAAAAAAAACACCACTCTCCAGGAACAAAAAAAAAAAAAGTTGGTTAGTTTGTTACAAAATCAAGAAGAACACAGCCTATAATGTGTCTCAACATAGTGAAAAAGTATTTTCAGAAAATACTGAAAACATCTGTAAAGTTAAAAGAAGAAATGGAGGATGACCACCGCTAGGCATAGAAGAAGGAGAAGCTATGACATAACTGAACACCGATCTGCTAAGTGAGTTTATTAATAGTTCAGGACTTTATTTTCCAGTAGGCAACACATTATTCATTTGGAGTTTTCAAGAACCACAGCCATTGAAAAATGGTATCTTGCTTTCTTACTCAAGTTGTGTCACTACTATCACTGTTACACTGAAGAAAACAAAACAAAACAACAACAAAAAAAAAGCATCTAGAAAGACCTTGTTGCTTCAGAATTTTATACCTTATTTTATCTAGAAAAAGACAAGGTGATGTTGAAAAAATAGATAATTGTATTCACTTTTTTTTTTTTTAAGGAGCAGCCCTTGATACAGTCAAACATAGCTTTGCCAACAGATTTTTGTCTAAACTAGAAAAACTACTGATTTCAAAATAATGCTAAAGGTGATACGTCTATGTGAAAGAAGCTGTCAACTTTACAATAGAGAACATACATCTGTTGTTTTTTCCTGCCAGAGTGGTATGCAAGGTTAACACTGAAAGTTACTCTGAAAAAAATCATAACTCTCCCCACAAATAGCAATATGAATTGGACAGATGGGATTCATACTTGGAGTGGCACAAGTGATCAAGTGACAAAGGATCAGTTTTTAACATGTAAGATTTGGGTGACGATCTATTATTCTGTCAACTTTCCCATTGTTTGACTCAGTGGGACATTTAGATTCAATGACAAGTTTACTAGTGACACTCAAATGCAACTACCACAGCATTTCCTTGGTTTAGTATATAAGGCATTTCCTTGGTTTAGTATATAAGCTTTGTCACAATCAGAAATGTGACCATTACAGTGACAAGATCACCACTGGAATAATCTCCTGACAGGAAAAAGGGTATGACAAGAATACACATGCAAGTGAAGCAATCTTTATTACTTTAATGTCAAAAGAACTACACAACTTGTTCACAAAGCTGTACATCACAGAAAAAGATAGGACAACAATAAACTAAGGTCACTAACCTCGATTCTCCATCACATAACTCAGGACAAAAAATGAAGAGTTGTCAAAAACAGTTTGTTGCTGGGGTAATATGTCAGGAAGCTGGACTTGAAATACCAATCTCCTATGGTACGCATTAACTGTCAGCTTCCCCTTCCTAAAGCATTTTGTTTGATCTGTAAAACATCCAGCTGGCTTGAGATGAAGCCTTATTCCATAAATGACACTGTCATGGAAACACTTTGGACACTTAGGCTGTATCACTGGGGCTAGACCACACTTGTTGACTGTGAGCTCTGACTGAGGACCCTTCAACTTTTACGTAATTCACAAATGACTCTGGAAATGAGGAAACCAGAAAAAAGGCCAGCGCAAAAGCCAAACAAGGTACTACCTGAGTTTTGCATCATTTTTACTTTCTAGTTTGAAGCTAGGAGGTTACTGGTGGTTCAGTAACTTCTCTGTATAAGCAATATTTTTACTCTATAGGGGAATGTCAGTACTTCAGAAAAGCAACTTTTATATACTGCACATTTAAAAGAATAGCATAGGTAGTACAGCTAAGCACGTTTAAAGAAATGCATTGTATAAAATGCTCTGACCTGTAAACCCTGACAATTTGAAGCTGTCTCCACCATGTAAGTGGGAAGCAGAGGGTACCAGACCTACACATCTTTTTCTAAACACTTCACAGCATGCCTTTTGGTGCATGGAGAGTCCCAAGGCTGTGCAACAGCTCAGCTAAAGAATAAAACATGGGAGCACCTATCCAGACCATGAAGGCTATAAACGGATCAAAATGCAGAGGCAGGAAAAACAGAACTGAGCGCGGATTTCCCCACGGCCAGGAGCGGGCAGCGATGGCCGGCAGCGAGCCGGTCGAGGAGGGAGCGTGGCGCGGCCCGAGGCCCCGCCAACGGCGCTCCTGTCCCGCGGCCCCGCGCCCTCCAGCGCTGCCGCGGCGCGCGGCCCTTCCCCGCCAGCAGCGCCCAGTCCCGTCCCGTCCTCCCTGGGACCCGCATCCCGTCGCCACCCGGCCCGGCCCGACCCGACCGCTCTCCCGAGCGGCTCTCAACGCCGGCGTCCCAGAGAGAGCGGCCGAGAGGTCGGGGAGGCTCCCGGCGATGCCTGGCGAGGCGGGACTCTCGGACAGCGGGCGCCAGCGCCGCGCCGGCCGAGACCCGGGCGCGGCAGGGCCGGCGGCTCGGGGCCGGGGCCGGGGCCGGCCCGCCGCGGCGCTCCCCTCGCCAAGCCCACAGCGCCCCCGCGTGGAGCGTCGGGTGCGGGCTTGCAGGCTGTTGGCGGTCCGGGCCGCGGCGGAGGTCGGCGGGGAGAGCGAGGCGGGGCGAGCGCTCGGCCGGCGCTCGAGCTGCGAGGGCGCAGCGGCTTGTCCGCGCCCGGCAGCGGTTGTCGGGGCCCTCCTTCCTGCTGTGGAGTTTACCTATTGCAGGTATGGCTTGTTCCACAAAGCCTGGGAAGCGCGGCGGCCTGATGGCGAGAGAGAGAGCCCGTTTGCTCTCTGTATACCGAGTCTCCTGGGCTGTTTCCAACCACCTACATCTTAGCCCTGTTACCAGAAAAGTCCTTGTGGCTGATTTATAGTATTTTTGCCCCTCAGGGAACCGTAAACTCATATTTTAGAAATGTGCCAGGCACTTGGGCTTGACTGGGACTGGGGCATGGGTTTTGCTCAGCCTCGGCTCCAGTCTGGTTTTGTCTGTCACAATTTTCCATTCTGTGCACAAAACACAGCATGTACCTGGGACTGGTCTAATTCCAATAACTTACCAACTCCTTACTAAAGAAGAACAAAGTCTACTGGCTTAGCTAGGCTTTTAAAATTTGATTTTAGTACAAACATGAACTTTAACACATTTGAGATGTCATAGTGATGTGTATATCATGTTGATAGCCATGTAAAATGTGTTTATGAATGCTGTCAATTCTGGCTGTATGTTGAAACAAAAGCACTGATTTTGTAAATGAACTGCAATGTATAAAGTACAGTCTTTTGAACATTATTGATTCACTGCAGTAAACCAATATTACCTAGGGTTTTATTAAAATAATGCTTTCAAGAGAAATAGCTTCTTTGATGTCTCTGTGAATGACCTTGTTTGGAATATATATATATTTTTAATTACTCTAATATAAGACACTTCTCTGAGAGCTGGATTTTGGATAATGCTTTATTTTGCATAACAGCTCAAAGTAAGGTGTCCCAAATATTTTTAGCACTGTGATTGTCTTGGTATGTTTGATTCTTGATGGCTTGTGTTGTTACTGACAGTTATGACTCTTGAATTTGTACTTATTACAGCAAAATCACTTCAGTAGGAAGCAAGCCGTGTAAGAGTGGTTTTTTGTTTGTTTGTTTTCATATATCAACTAATTAAAAAGGGGATGGTTGCAATGTTGCATACCATTTATCATGTAAGTAGTGTCAACTTAGTGCACAGACTACTGATTTTTCATTCCAATATCAGTGGATTTTTTTCCCTGCACTTTAAGGGTAATTGAGGAAAAGTCATAGGCATAATTTGTAACTTTGTGTTACCTAGGTGCTTCATAAATATTTTTTATGTACTTCCTGTTTTAAATCTAGTTTAAAGTACACTGTACCATTGGATTGTGTGGCTATGGGGCTTTTAAATACCAACACTCAAGCCTGTGTTCTGTGCTCCTTTTTACATATAGGGTTCTGTTCCATACGTCATGTTTCTGACTGTCGTGTGGAGAGTTAAATACCGAACAATACACTTTCTATTCATATATTGCATATCTGTTATTTATATGGTTTCTGTATTCCATTAACTTGGTATGCCTTAGATGATTTATCATTATAACAGCCCTGTGATATAAGGAAATATATTCAACCTATTTAAAAATATGATTTTGGTAAGCAGCGTGGCTTTTACTATGAGTATTCTAAATAAAATTACACACAAAACAAAATTCTAAAGGTGGGTAGATGGCCTCAGAATCTATATTAAAAACTAATGTCATAGGAAATATGTACTGTCATAGGTATTAAGCAACTCCATCTGCCTGAGTCAGGTACCTGAACACCTGTAAGGATGTTACACACTAAATGTATTTACTAGCTGCAGGACGGTATGTAAATTCTATAGTGCTCAGAACTGAGACATTATTTCTAGGTGCCTTCTAGATTAGGATCCACAACCCTTCATAAAGTAAATAATGTTATCTGCACTGAGGTTAAAAGACAGCTTGGAATGGGGTTGAAGACATCCCTAAGTCTGAGAGACTGAATAAATCAGTATGCTGAAGGAATGTTTACATTAGGATCGTAGAGTCGCAGACTGGTTTGTGTTGGAAGGGACCTTAAAGACCATCTGGTTCCAACCCCCCTGCCATGGAACCTCCCACTAGATCATGCTGGATGGGGCTTTTGCACAGCCTGGCCTTGAATACTTCTAGGGATGGGGCATCCACAGCTTCTCTGGGTGACCTCTTCCAGTGCCTCACCACCTTCATGGTGAGGAATTTCTTCTTATATTTAACTAAACCTACTTTATTTTTTTATTTTTTTTTATTTTAAGTTTAAAACCATTACCCCTTGTCCTGTCACTACAATCCCTGATAAAGAGTCTCTCCTCATCATTTCTGTAGGCCCACTTTAAATACTGAAAGGCTGCTATAAGGCCTACTTGGAGCTTTCTCTTCTTTAGGCTAAATAACCCCAACATTCTCAGCCTTTCTTCACACGGATTCATTCTGCATTAGGAGTCTTCTTTGTTAGGAAATAATGCAGACTAATACTTTTGGATTTATAGGGTAAAATCATAGAATCATAGAATATCCCGAGTTGGAAGGGACCCATAAGGATCATCAAGTCCAAATCCTGGCACCGCACAGGTCTACCCAAAAGTTTAGACCATGTGACTAAGTGCACAGTCCAATCGCTTCTTAAATTCATACAGGCTTGGTGCAGTGACTACTTCACTGGGGAGCCTGTTCCAGTGTGCAACCACCCTCTCGGTGAAGAACCTCTTCCTGATGTCCAGCCTAAACTTCCCCTGCCTGAGCTTAACACCGTTCCCGCGGGTCCTGTCGCTGGTGTTTACGGAGAATAGGTCCCCTGCCCCTCCACTCCCCCTCGCGGGGAAGTTGTAGACTGTGATGAGGTCTCCCCTCAGCCTCCTCTTCTCCAGGCTGAACAGGCCCAGTGACCTCAGTCGCTCCTCATATGTCTTCCCCTCTAGGCCCTTCACCATCTTCGTTGCCCCCCTCTGGACACTCTCCAACAGTTTCACATGTCCTTTCTGTACTGTGGTGCCCAGAACTGCACACAGTACTCGAGGTGAGGCCGCACCAGCGCAGAGCAGAGCGGGACAATCCCTTCCCTCGACCGACTAGCAATGCCGTGCTTGATGCACCCCAGGATACGGTTGGCCCTCCTGGCTGCCAGGGCACACTGCTGGCTCATATTCAACTTGCTGTCAACCACAACCCCCAGATCCCCCCCTGCGGGGCTGCTCTTCAGCATCTCGTCGCTCAGTCTGTCCGGATAGCCAGAGTTGCCCTGGTTAGATGGTTAGATTCAAGTCCTACTAAGCATTTGGGAGGGTTTTTGCTTTGGGCTGCACTGAATACCCCCTAGGGAGGGTCTGGAGCTCATCAGATGCACTCCTAGAGCATGTCCAGCTAGTTTAATCCAAAGTTCAGTTAATGTGCTTTGAAATGTCTTTGTGAACCGCGGGCTAGGGGAGCTCGCCCGGCCCCTCAGCACGGGCCGCCCGGACAGCTCCGCCGGGGGCCGCGGGCGGGAGGCGCTTCCCGCGGCCGCTCTCGGGCCGGCGGGGCCAAGGCCGAAGCAGGAGCGGATCAGGACGGCCCAGTTCCTACCTGCGGCAAAACCTCTAGGCTACGGGCATCGGCCAGGAAAGGGGGAGCCTTCTCCACCTTGACTGCGGCACCGGCGCCTTCCGCGCCCGCCGAAACCGAGCGGAGCCGATACTGCTGCTGCCGCCCGTCACGTTCCGCGGGGCAGAGCGCTCCTCCCGGCAGCGCCAGGCGGCGGGGGAGAGCTCGCGGACCTCCCTGCCTCGGGACCCGGCAGGGACAGCGCCCGCTCTCACCGGCTGCCCAAGTTGCCGCCGGGGCCGGGCGCAGGCGGGGCTGGCGAGGGGCAGCGGGCAGGCCGCCGGCTGCGGGTCGTCCTGCGGCCCCCACGCCTGCCCTCGGCGCCCCCCCTCCGCCCGCCGCCCCCACCGCGGCTCGGGCACCGCCCCCGCGGGCTCGGCGCAGGCGTCGGCCGTGGAGCCGGCGGGACGGGTGGGCCGGCGCGGGGCGCGGGCGGAGCGGGAGGCTGCCCGGCCGCTGCCGCCTCTCATGCCTTCACGGCAACAAAGGGCGCGCTGAGCGGCGGACGCAGGCGCCGGGCTGCCGGTTGCGCTGCCAGCGCGGAGGGCGCCGGGAGACGATGGCGAGGAAGGGGGAAGCCTCCGCGCCTCCCTACGGTAAGCGCCCGGGCACGGGGGAGAGACGGAGCGGGCGCTCGTGCGAAGAGAGCCGGATCCCGTGCCACCCTCCGGCCTATTTACGGTGCGGATCCATCGTGCAGCCAGCGGCGAGAGTTGGTTTCCCTGGGCAGATGCTGGGGATGTGTGTGGGGGTCATACGGGCCCCGGGCAGCCGGAGCCCCCGAAGGCGCTGGTGCAGCTCTCCGCTGGCGCTGCGGCTCGCCCGGCTGGAAGAAGGCGGGACGGCTGGGCTCGGGGAGGGGAGCCGGTGGGCGCAGAGATGGGGGCGGGCAGGGCGAGAACCTCCTCCTCCCCTTCCTGCAGCAGGTGCTTTGCGGCCGCTTTGTCCGCGCCCGCCGGGGAAGGCCGTCCTGGGAAGGAGGAGGCTGCAGCTCACGCCCTGCCGAGGGCCCGCGGGCCGGCCGGCGGGCGGCAGGTGCGCGGCTCTCGGAAGGGCCGGCCGGTGGGCGCGCGGCGCCCGGCTCGTGGGAGCGGGGGCCGCGGGCCCTGGTGGGCCGTGGTACCGGGACCTGGCGGCGGGAGCCCGTTGCACTGGTGGCCCTGGTAGGGAGGGTTCTGGTGTTTTGGGCTGGGGACTGGGAGCTCTGCAGCCGTAGCAGAGGTACCCGGACTAAGCAAGCTCCGTGCCCTCAGTGGATCCTGCCAGCCCGCGCGTAGGAGAAGGTCACCGGGGGCAGAACTTCATCACAGTGCTTGGGCCGTGCTCTAATTGCTCTTTGGAAGCTAATACGTTTGCCACAGAGGAGGCTGGTTTTGCAAAGCTTCTCAGCCTGTTTGAAAGTGTCGCTACAAAACTGATTTCCTTTTCCAAATATACATGAGATTTCCATAGCCAAAAAAAAATAAGAATCTACAGAATGTGCAAACCCCCTTAGAAACAAGGCTTGTTTTCTGTGAGTCCCAAAGGCTGACTGTAGTTGCCTGTGGTATAAAAGTGGGCAACAATGGCTTGATAAAACAGTCTTTGTCTTGATATCACAGGCGTGTTGTGTGGCATGTGTACAACTTGGAAAACTCAATTTTATAGTTCATCTCTATGGTCTGAACTGCGATCTGGCTAAAAAGGAATATTCATAGTTTGGCTTCCTCACACTTTGGACCTGATGGACAAAGCTGGTTAGTTTTCGTTTGTACAAATATGGTGTATGCAGAATAAAAATCTCGATTCCTCTCAATAGTAGACTCTACTATAATAATGGTGGTGTTTTTGTTTTGATTAATCAAACTGTCCAAAATAGGGAGTTTGCAAAAAAGGAAAAAAAATCTTTATGTAATTAAAGCAACCCAGAAAGAAATTAGAATATTTCTAACCAATCTGGTGGTCTTCTATGATGGAGTTGAGTGCATCAGTTGACAAGGGAAGACCGACTGATGTCACCTACATGGAATTCTGTAAGGCCTTTGACATGGTCCCGCATGACATCCTGGTCTACAAATTGTAGAGAGATGGATTTGATGGGTGGACCGTTCAGTGGATAAGGAATTGGCTTGAAGGTCATACCCAGGGAGTGGTGGTCAATGATGCTATGTCCAGGTGGAGGCTGGTGACGAGTGGTGTCCCTCAGGGGTCCATCCTGGGACCAGTACTGGCTAATATCCTCACCAACAACATAGGCAATGGGATTGAATGCACCCTCAGCAAGTTTGCAGATGACACTAAGTGGTACAGTCAATACAACAGAAGGAAGGGAAGCCATCCAAAGGAACCTGGACGAGCTTGGGAAGTGGGCCTACGTGAGCCTAGTGAGGTTCAACTAAGTGCAGGGTGCTGCACCCGGGTCAGGGCAATCCCGGACATGAGTACAGACTGGGAGAAGAATTCATTGAGAGCAGCCCTGAAGAGAAAGACTTGGCGGTTCTGGTGGACAATAAGCTTGACATGAGCCAGCAGTGCGTGCTTGCAGCCCAGAAGGCCAACTGCATCCTGGGCTTCAGCATCAGAGGAGTGGGCAGCAGGCTGAGGGAGGTGATTGTCCCCCTCTGCTCTGCCCTTGTGCGGCCCCCACCAGGAGTACGGCATCCAGGTCTGGGGCCCCCAACACAAGAAGAACGTGGAGCTGTTAGAATGGGTCCAGAGGAGGGCCACGAAGATGACCAGGAGGCTGGAGCCCCTCTCCTATGAAGAAAGGCTGAGAGAGCCGGGGCTGTTCGGTCTGGAGAAGAGAAGGCTCTGGGCAACAAGAGAAGGCACGTTATTGCAACTTTTCAGTCCCTGAAGGGGTCTTATAAAAAATACAGAGAGCAACTTTTTACTCAATCAGATAATGGCAGGACAAGAGGGAATGGTTTTAAACTAAAAGAAGGGAGATTTAGATTACAGGTTAGGAGGAAATTCTTCACTCAGAGGGTGGTGAGGCACTAGCACAGGTTGCCCAAATAGGTTGTCGATACCCCATCCCTGGAGGTGTTCAAGACCAAATTGGATGAGCAGCCTGAGCAGCCTGATCTAGTAGGTTGCATCCCTGCCTATGGCAGGGGGGTTGGAATTAGATGATCTTTAATGTCCCTTTTAACCCGAGCCATTCTATGATTTAGCTACTGTACTTCTTAAATATCTGCATACTTAGAGCCTCCCTATGAGGAACTAATTTCCTATAACTTCTCTTACCAGTGCAACCAATACTTGAGTCTATGATGGGGATTCCTAGTTGCTTCTGTGAAGTGATCATGTCAAGTTTGTTTTTGTTTTTTTTTTACTAAAAAAAATATTTAATTTTCCTATTGAGGAAGGTCCTTCTGTTTCTGTTGGAAGACCTTTTCATGAACTAAGAAAATTTCTATCAAGATACGTTATTTCTTGTGGGTTGGCCTGCATTTTTAATTTCTTAATTTTATCCAACTACACATATATAGTTTGTGGGTAGGAGGACATCTTCAGTCTAAGGAGAATGGGCTATACTGTGGGACCTTTAGGCTGTGATACTGCTAGAGATAGTCTCCATATCCCCTTCTGGTAAATTGTCGTGTATCGTTATATGCAATTCATTAATGGGTGACATTCATATTAAAGCTGAAAATTGATTCAACGCTTCATTCCGATTTCAACCTGATCTAGTGGGAGGTGTTCCTGCCCATGGCAGAAGGTTGGAATTAGATCAGCTTTAATGTCCCTTTCAATCCAAAACATTCTGTGATTCTATGACTCTAAGATTTTTATAGTTTCAGCAGTGTTAGAAGTAGGTGAAACTCAGATCCAGATGGTTCAAACCTTTAATTCTCTGATATAAATTTGGTCCACTTTATCTAGGCTTTGCAGTGTGTGTTTTAGGTCCTTTTTCTGTAGTTATGGGGTCTCCAGTGCTAAGCCTTTGTCCCATCTCTTGTCATGCCATGCCAAAATTCTGTATTACTGTACTGTCTTGTGTCTCCACCTCTCAAGGCCTCTGCTGTCATACCAGGCCTTTATTTCTTTGCACTGCATCATTACGTATTGGGGGCCTACAAGAAAGCTGGAGAGGGACTCTTTTATCAGGGAGTATATTGATAGGACAAGAAGTAATGGTTTTAAACTAAAACAGGGTAGATTTAGATTAGATATAAGGAAGACATTATTTCCTATGGGGGTGGTGAGGCACTGGAACAGAGAAGCTGTGGATGCCGTATCACTGGAAGTGCTCAAGGCCAGGTTGGATGGGGCTTTGAGCATCCTGGTCTAGTGGGAGGTGTCCCCGCCCATGGCAGGGGGGTTGGAACTAGATGATCTTTTAGGTCCCTTCCAACACAAACCATTCTGTGCTTGTTAGAGTCATAAATATCTCATTCTGCACAGAGGAATTAGTTTTTATTATTATCTGTATAAAAACCTGGCTGTCTCATATGACGATAAGCAAAAATAAAACAAATTAGCCATCAGAAGAAAAAATGCTGTTGCAGTTAAATCAAGTGAAAGCAAACCAGAAGGTGATTAAGTTCTAACAAAACAAGCCACACATTCATTCTTCTGTCTCAAGCCCTTGCAAACATAGCACAAAGCCTGTGACCTGTTACTAGCAATGCCAGTGCTGTATTACAGGACTATAATCTGTGATTCAATATGGAAGTAGAACCTTCTTTTCATCCACTTAAATTGAAAAGATAGTGCTTTTACTCTTATCACTGGATTTACCTACGTGGGAGAGTGGAGGGGAAAGAGAAAGTAAGGCACCTGTGGAATAATTAATAGTAAACTTTAACATCCTGTATGGATACACTCATTCTGAAGTAAGATGTTACTCCAAACCAATATAACAGTATGTAGAATAAGAGCACACTCAAGTGGCCAGTCTGAAGTAGTTATTACATTTCAATTTACGTCCTGTGTTACTCTGAATTAATTTACCTAATTAGACTAGGGTTGTGAGATACTGTATGAAATGTTTCAGTTTTGTAGAATGCAATAAAACATGACAGAGCATTGAATGACAGGTTCATCCTGTTACTAGTGTTAGAGTAGCAAAAGGTACCTTCAGTATAACTAAAATAGCAAAAGGTTATCTATCTTCAGTGTAATATGAACAAACCTCCAAGATTAGGAGGGTTCAGTAGGGAAAACTGCTTGTTGCGAAACTACAGGTGATGGTAAAAATTGAGTAGTCTGAAAGTAAGGAGAGATCCTCTGCATTGAACTTACAGTTTTAATATAGCTATTCTGTAGAGGGAAACTTGTGTCAGCTTATACTAGAGATCTCCTAAATACTCGCTTTTCTGTGTGTGTTTTCAAGAAATAAATTTAAGGACATTTAGAAACAATATTTATTACCAGCTTTGAAAAATAAAAATAAACCTATTCTCAAGATATGGCTAAGGGCTACCTTTGATATATTTTCCTGACAATTTACCATTTTCTGTCTTCCTTGTTTTAATTTGTGGGTTGTCAATTTTTTGGGATAGGAAAGGTCTTGTGTTACACGAGTGTTCTGTTGTGTAAGAACTATTGGAAACAAAATGATAAACAATGTTGCCAAAATAAATGATAAAATCAACTGACAACTCCTAAAAAAGGTTCACTATGCTGTTGTATGCATAGTCATCTAATATCCAGATGTCAGCATTTAGTAATAACTCTGAATTTGTATAGAACTACATTGTTCTGTCAGTATATTTGAGAAAGGTTAGACTTGGAGGAAGTCTTGTTCTACCTTCCAAAAGGTAAAAACAATCTTACTGCTTAAAATGTAACTTTTTTTGTGTGTGTGTGTGTGTGTGTGTGTGTGTGTGTGTGTATCAAAAGGCAAGCCTATATTTTAGTGAGGAAAAAATGAAATTTCTCCATGTATAAACTACGTGCTCATGAAATATTCCAGTGAGTGGTGATAGTTAATGACAGTTTTTTACATGCTGGTACTTCTTAGGAACAGTTAGAAGGAAAGACCCTTTTCATGTCTGCTTATCTACATAACTTAGTCCAGGAAAAGAATGATAGCTGCAACAAGTTTATTTTCAGATATGAATCTGAATTGGTACAAATTTAATGTGTATAATCTTTTGAAGTTCTTCTTTACTAGTCCACTTCTCAGGGTTTTCCTGTTATTTCCAATTTCCATTAGTTAATTGGTCTGATTTCGTTCATGTCAGACAACTGGATATGTTCTGTGTTACTGGAAGACATACCTGGTGGTAAGCACTGGACTTTTGCAGCTGAATGTCACCGGTTATTCTGTAGACCCTGCAGTGAATCCTTACTCGGTAATTGATTATTACTTGGATGTGAAAATGCTTTTTTTACTGTGTATTTGCTCCTGAAGTGCAAAAATACGTAACATTCATGGTTGCTTAACTGTATTTACTATTGTTTTTCCTGTTGCTCAAGTGCCTGGCTCAGAGGCAGTCGGATTTACAAAATCTGCCTGTGTGAGTATATAATGACGTTTTTCCATAGCATCTGGATGTTGTGACAAGGATAGACTATGTTTGTATCAGCTTAATGCAATAATACAGAGCCATCTAGCAGGATGACATAAATTGGCTTAGAACTATTAAAGCACTTAAACATAAGATCCTGTGTATGACATTAGGAACAAGGTGTATGATGACATACAACTCTGCTTTGTTTAATACAATGAAGATAAACACATGCCCAAATTTGTTAACTGTTTCTTTTACAGTGAAAGCTAAGCAAGACATAATGGCTGTGCATTGTACAAGTACATTGTACTTAAGCTTGGACATCAAGGTTTTTGCATTTACTCTTTTCCTGCCGAACTTATACTGGTTCATTAGGGACTTTGAAGATGTTTCAGTC
>NC_089880.1:31002500-31042500 GCF_040182565.1 Anser cygnoides | reverse complement strand
TCACAGTACCAGAAATCCATTTATTTTAGAAAAGACATATTGCCTTTTTAGGGGCTTGCCATGTCCCAGCAGAGCAGGGTCAAGCTGACTGTGGAGCTGTAAGTTGATTTATCTCCGGGATTCTTGCAATTTCTCAGATGTCTGCTGGCATCACATCCAGGTAAGGTTAGCATGAAGTGACATTTACTATTTTGGTCTTAAAGTGAGTGTGGATATTGTTGCTAATAATCATCCTCTTGTAAATTATAAATGTCAAGGACACCCAAACCCACGTGTTCACTGTAGTTTCTCTTTTTCTAAAAAAAAAGCAGACACTGTCAGGCGTGGGTCGGTCTGTTCGGCGTACAGGACAGCCTTATCCTCCAAGATGTTTGACCCCCACTTTTACCTTCTCCAATGTAAATTAATAAAATAGGGATTTTTTGTTAAGGGTTGGCACCACTTAAAATCCGCCGGACCTACAATTGCTGCGCTTCAGGTTGCCATCGGTAATACCAGTTCTTAGCAATAAGAATAGATGGGGCTGGCCTGGCTGTGTCCTGAGATCAGAGCATCTTCCCAGCATTGCCAGGAGTGGTACTACGGAGCTGGAAAGACGTTTCTATCGCTGTTACTAAACCAGGAGCACTGCAGAGCACAGGGATGGATGAGCCAGAGGCCGTGCTGCTGCCTCCAGGAGTGGTGGCTTGCCCAAGAGGTCGCTGCTTCGCCCACTGCTGCCTGAGCCGGGGCTCGGAGCGGGGCTTCCACCTGCTTGGCGGCACCGCAGCCCCTCCTGCCAGGTCCAGGAAATTCCAGCCACGAAAACCAAGACCCAGACCAGTAACGGCTGTTGTGGGAAGGTATTGCATTACCGGGATGTCCCACCCAGGAGTGATCCCCCTCCCCAGTCAGCTCGGCGATGTTCTTCGCAGCACTACATGTCTGTTCTGCTAGGCTGCCGCCACGGTGCAGCACAGCAGAGGCTGCCTTACACGAGCAGATGAAATATAGCTAATTTATTAGAGTGAATCAAAATCGGGAGTTAAGTTGCTTTTTGAAACCTTGAAGTCATCAGTAGGTGCTTTATAACTGTTACCTTTTCAAAGTTAAATAATTGGCAATGTTTATGGAAAAGATAACAAGTACAAATGGCTCTCGGAATGAGTGGTGTTCTCTAATTTGAAGAGCAGCAAAATGGAAAGGTGTGGAAGAACAGAACGGGGACTATAAACTGTAGATAAACCACCAACCTGATTCGGATGTTGCTTAAACTATTGATGGCTGGGCTGTCTTCAGCAAAACCACTGCACAGTCAGAGTACAGCCCTTAGAGCCTAAAAGAAGACTGAAGATTTAAGTGCTAATTCAGCAAATTATTTAACAGTAAGCTCATGCTTAAATTTGTCCTTCTTCCAGAATGCACTGTTAAAATTTCTCATTTCATGCGAGAGAAGGGCATATTTAATCTCATTAAATTTAAAGAAAATTTTATCACTACTGCCGTAAATAAGGTTGGACTTCAGGGTGACAAATGTGGGCAGGGTGAAGCAGGGCAACACCGCCAGGAAGGAGGATATGTCTGTAGTCAAAGCTGCACATTTTCTTAGGCTCTTCAGGTATCATTTCTTTGGTAAAATCCACCTTTCCTGTCCTGTATGGACACACTCATTTGTAGCTTCAGTTTAGCAGGAGCCTATTGAATGCACTGTATTGCTGTACACACACTCCCCCCCAAGTTATTCTAATTAATGGCTATTGATTGAGGTGTTCTCCATTCTATAAAGGATAAGGATGGCAAAATAATAATTTCCAGTTGGTTTCTCTATTAAATGCATGTGAAGAAATACTTGTATGTGTGCTAGCTATTAACCACATTGATCAGGATTTTATTCAGGAGGAGGAAGTCCCAGTCTTTGGGTCCTCACCTGGAACAGAAGGGCTCACAAGGAGGAGCAGGTGACACACGGTTTCAGGTTTGACTTGCACATTACCCACCTGGGCAAGCTGCTCCTTTATGCCATGAAAATGAGTTCTTCAGAGCTTCCTCCCTCCAGGACAATTAAAAAAGCAAAGAAAATAACATTCTGTGAGTATGTGTGATGCTGTGAAAATGGATGGGTTAAGAGTTACCAAGCTCACCTTTAGTGGTGTGCTCTACTTCAAGTTTCTTACACTGAACCTTTAAGGAGTTGATTTTTGCAGGACTTCCCCTGGCCCAGGACACAGAGGGTGGCAGTCAGCAGGGTCCCATGGGACACGTTAAGCCCTTTTCTTCTGGCTTCTCATTTTGACTCAGGAGAACACAACCCTGCGAATAATGGAAGAAATTATCCCAGTCACAGGTTTTTGCGTAACACATTATTTTAATAAGATGATCAGTTAAAAACAAACAAAAAATGCATTTAATGAAAAATTTTCAGTGTTACAAATATTTTCTGAACATGTGCTATTTTCCAATGCTTTTTGAAGGATCTCAGTAATAACCATGAGTCATTGTCAGTCTCTCTTTCCCCATTACCGGCAATTTTCATTAAAAGTCAGCCCAAGGAAATAAGGTATGTGTTACGCTAAATGTTTCCAGTCCAGAAATCTTCCAACCAGGATTAGCAACTGCAGCACTTCCAGCCTTCCTGATTTTATCTTGGTCATGCAACATTTAGTGTGTTTTTTAAAATCCTAGCATCTGGAGTCGAGTTAATGCTCGGAAATCTGATTTTTTGGAAAGTATGTTTCTTGTCCTGCTATAATGGCCGTATTTTTAAGCCATTATTTTTAAGAGTTTCACATCTGAGAGCTTGGTGGGCCTGGCATAATAGGGATATGAAGATGGATTATTGGAGAGACCCAGAGTACTCATTAGGGTAAAGAGAGGGAGGCCAGACTACTTGCTGAGCGGAGTGACTGATTGTGCTATCTTGTGCCTTCCTTTCAGGAGACAGCATGCTGCATTTGGTGTTTTAATTTTAAAGATAATTAATTTAATTTTGTACTTTTTAGCAAGGTAACAGAGACGAGAACATTTGTTGTGGGCATCATCTCACATGTTCGAATTTGTTCCTGCTTAGCGAGGATGCCAGAAAATGGGCTCTCTGGGGTGGCTTATACAGGACTCGTGATCTTCTCCATGTAACAGTATTATAAAAACCCCTTCCCACCTCAGCATATACTATTTTAGAGACTTCTTAGCAGGAATTTGAGTAAAGTACAGAGCTAAATGTCTGTGGAGCCCTTGGTCTCTGCAGGTTGGCTCGTTGGTAAAGCAGCGTGAGGCCGCACTTCTTAGCACTCACCTTTGGCTTAGGAGCGTGCTTCTGGAGCTTCCTTCACCTGCTGCACCTTGGTTTGCATTGCAGAGTGGGCTCAGAGTTTGCAGCTGGGCTCCTTCTGGGTGAGAGCCGTCCTGAGACACCGGTGGCACTGCTTCACGCCTCAGGTCCGGCCTTTGGGGTCACCACGTGGGGCTGGCCAAGTCTCTGATAACATGCTCATATCCCATGAGCTGTGATTAGTGAATTGCTGAGTGATAACAACATATTTACATAGGTGGGGGCATTTTGTTACTAACATGCTCTACTGTGACTAAAAGTACCACTTACTTTTAAATGCTTTTTCAAAGCTTTTCTTCTTACTTTCCAGTTGTAGTCATACAAGTTTGATAAAGAAGAAGAAGTGGTTTCATTAAGAGACAAAAACTGATCCTTTCTATAAAGCGAAGGCACTTTGCTCTTTACATGTCCTGCCTTAATACCACGCGTTTAAAATTAGCACGAAAGCGGTCTGAATATTGTTTTTAAGAACAAAACCATTTCTATGCTCCCAAACCAAATGCAACAGGAAAAAATACCATTACTCCAGGACAAAATATAAAAAGGGGATTCAATTTTAAAACGCTTGTGGCAATGAAAAAATATAACTTCAAATGTGAGCCAATTCATTGAGGCCTTAACATTCATTTGTTGCAAATGGAGGGGGCAGCGGAAGCCGAGGCCGGAGCCAATTGGCGTCTTCCAGGCAGGGAAAGGTCAAGCGGCGTCTTGCCGTGTGCGCGCTGCTCCTAGGCTTTGTTAAAATGCTGGTATTAAACAGAAGTTACATCTGAGGTCAAGTGACCGCAATAACAGGGGACACAGCAAGCCCTCAAATCATTCCCCGTGATGAAAATGACATGGAGCTGACATAATATCTGAGGTGAGATGAAACTGAAATCCTCAGCACCTGAACACTTCACCTACTGATGGGTAACCTGACCCTAACCAATCTTATAATCATATCCATGTCAAGGGGGAAGCTGCATTTCCCGGAGCTGAAGGTACAGTCACTCGGTTTTATTTTTTTTGGCTCCGACTCCGCTGCTGGAATGATGTTGTTAAAAGTTTCAATACTCTGCTTTAAGCCTTTCAAATCAATGTCTTCTGCGAAAAATCAGCTCCCACCTCTGTGAGCAGACACCGCTTTCGCTGGTATATTTTTCTTCATTCTGGGTGGTTTCTGTTGAGTCTTTAGGGAGTGGTAGTTGTGCATGTTTAATGCGTGTTAAACATCCTAAGCGTACTGTAAGAGATTCAGGTTGGGACCAGGTATGGCACGTTCAGACTAAAGACCACCAGAGAGCAAATATTTGGGGTCATTTTGATTTGTTCAGTGCTGATAAGTGATTTTTGGCACAGGAAGTAACCTTTTTTAATGAAAGCATCTTTTAAACAGACAGGAAAAAATGAGCTGTTCATTATAGTGTTCCAAATAATGTCATATTGGATAACTTCTATGGTGCAAAAATACTTTTTTTTTAAAACTATTATTATTTTTATTATCTCTAAATCCTGCCTCTTTAATTTTATCTTGATATTTGTCTCTCAAATTGCATGCTGGAGGATCCTGATTTCAGAGCCTTCTTTGTTTGTGCTTTTGCACTCGCGTTTTTCTAAAGCAGGCAAACAAAGCTCAAATTAAAATCCCGTTTACATAAGCAGAGCTGTACCAAAATGCTCCTACAATATTTTCTGAGCCAATATATTTGCACGACCCAAAACAATCATTGCACTCAGCTGTCCGATGAATCAGCATGTATTTAAATCAAAGGGAGCGAGGAAAGACTACATTAGTTCTGTTCCACAGACCTGTCAAAGCTCCGAAGAGATTAAACGCATGACCCCTTCATCCCTAACATTGCTCCACAAGAGACATTTCTGTCACTATTTCTGCCACTTGGCTTTCTAAGATGCCACGAAGCCTTAGGGCGACCTCTGCTACATTTCAGTGTTGTTTATTGATTTCTGACCCAGTGCTTAATAGTTTTCCCAGTCCCCCTGAATGGCTTTTGTAAGCAATAGGGTTTGTGCATCTCACCGATCAATACCTTTTATATTTACAATAAAATTGAAACTGCTTCTGCTGGGGGTGCAGCCCAGCATTTGTCATCCTTCAGCGAGGGAAAACTATGTCATTATCTGAATTAAAACATTTATTTCTGATTAAGAGAGTGTCCTATCTCATTAATTTTTCCCTTTCCAATAGAAAGGGAATAGAATCCTATTGATTTTTGCACTTTTACACATCTCCACTGCTGGGAAGATAATTGAGAAGTTAGCCAGAATAAATGAAGTTTCAAGTCTAGCAGGCCAGCCAATACCTTCCAAATTCAAGGTGTTTTTATGAAGCTGGATTTTAATTTGTTGGCAAGCTGAAGCAGTGGGACTTATTCGGCTGAGTAAATTGGATTAAGAGTAGAATCTCCTTGAAGCGTGTCTTGGTGAATGCTGAGGGGCTCGTTCCCCCTAGACAGCCGCAGACTCGTGTTAGATTTATGCTAAGACAGCTTCCAAATTGCCCTCCTTCGAAACTCAAACTCGCTCCAGGAAGTGTGGATTAGTGGACCAAAAGCTTATTAACTTACTTTTCTTTCATTGTATCCAGTCTTAAAAACAACCAAACTCTAATCAGCAGATGAACTAGACCTTCAGATTTTCTGCGTCAATTGATTACACTTTATTAGAATAATGGGATTAAATCAAGCTTCATTACAAAGAATTCCCTTTGCATGACTCCCTGCTTCTGAGGTCCTTTCCAGCATCAGTGTCTGCAGCTGTTCACCAAGTATAGGGTACTCTTCATTCTAACATTTTTCTCTCTGTGAATTAGCAACCCATATATACTATGCTCATTCCCATGTAGAAAGACCATACAATCATTGTATATTCTATCAGAAAACAGACTGTATTTATACAGTGAGAACTGTACCATTTTGTATTTAATTTAAACAACATATTATATTTTTCATAAGTTATACCAAAGATTTTCTTACTGGTATCATAATAGCTGCTTTAGAGCGGGGGAAAGCATCTTCCTAAATATATTCTGAGTCCTCTAAGAGACACGGGGATTCCTTCCTTTTTGGAAGTAGGAAGCAAATCTCTATACAGAACTAAGGCAGAACCAGCAAAAAATATCTCAATCTATAAATCTTGTCTCTCTCAGTAATCCCAATTCAAAGGCTACTAGAACGGGAGCTTATCCAAAACTCTGTTTTCTCACTTTTTTTTTGTACGTTCTTTACGACTTGATTTCAAGCCATTGATTTGATTGTTCTTTGGTAAGCCAAAATAGATGGGCTGCAAGTTAAAAGGAAAAGGCTGTAGCTTCTAATTGCTCCAAGTTTGTGACTCCTGGCTTTGGTGGGGCTTTTTGGGAGGGGGGGATTTTGTGAATGTTTGAACCTTATTAGTTTCTAAGGAAGAAGATACAAAATATACAGGGAGAAGTCCCCTGAGAAAGCATTGTAAATGCCTTAGTTATAGCAAATCAACTGCACTAGATTAAAAATGCTGTGTAAGTGAAGAACTTAATTTCTTGCTGCATTTTAATGCATAGTCCCAAGCACCAAAGTATGCAAAAGGTTGAATACATTCATCACAAACAGTTCTGTTTTCTCTTTTTACACCAATGAGAAATTACAAGATTACCAATGACCTTCCTACCAATGAAGCACCATAATTATGGTCATTTGTTATACAACAGAGATGAATGGATAGAATTTACATAGAATAAAAATATTATTTAACAGCTGTTATTGATGTGTGAAGTGTAATCCTAATTTATTTAAATGCTATAAATATATTGGTAATGTATTCTTTTCAAATTAACCTCACGAACCTTCTACTGGCAAAACTTCAATTAATATTGCACTAAAATCCATTTTCTCCTGTTGTGGGGAATATTGCATGGGTAAAAATTTACAGCTACAATGCCAGCATGCTGTCCATAAGTACGTGTTTGATTTTTTTTTCAGTCCTTGCTTAAAGAATGTGGTACTGGAATTATTCTGGGAAATAAAAAGTCCCTTAAATTAAAATCATGCCGTACTTTTACAAGAACAGGTTTCTTTTCCTCTTAACTAAATATGCAATAACTGTTTCTGAGTGAATTGCCAAACATTATTTACCGGTTGTCTTTAGGTGCTGCGTTTCCAGACATTTTGTACATGTAGCAGGCTTGAGAATAAAATAGAGAGAAAGAAAAAGAACTGTTCAGGGCATTTTTACCTCAGTTCTTTCCAGTGAATATGCTGTAATATTGCATCTTAAGAGAACAACAGGATGTGTTGAATTGCTGCAGCTTTTGATTAATTTAGAGACACAGGCAGATGTTTGTGTGTGTGTATGTGTATAATACTTTTAGGTTTATCTCTTTTGTATTCTGTCCATCTGCCCCTAGCTGTCATTATTCCATGTTCATCGACAGAAGAGTTATAGTTTGCAAAAACCTATCAGGTAGGCTGGACACCAGATAATTGAGGTGATGATCAGTGCTAGCAAAAGACAATTGATAGTGATAGTGTCAGAGGCTGTACCTAACAAGATCTGCACCCTCTGTCTCCTTTAGCCTTTCTTTGGAATGGACAGAATATGGAATAACATGGACATGTCTGATGTGCATCGATAGATAGGATGGCAGTGCATAATACTTCTTGGAACTGCGATATGATGGTTGTATCTTTTGACATTGCAGCAGGTTATTAAATAGAAATGTGAACTATTAAGAGATGATCTTGACTCTCAATACATTTTTATCAAAGTCAAAAAAGTTGACACCATTGAATGGTTCCACTCCACGAAGAAGCAGGAAAAATCTGGCACTACAGGGAAGTCAAGTATCATAATTGCCCCATTCTTAAAAAGCAAGACAGATCTGAAAGCACAGATGCCTCATACAAGTAGAAGTAATTAACAAATGTAAGCATGCATGTTGTTAGTATTAAACCAGAGTATAAATAAATAGATTTTCAGTTCTTGTTTGTAAGGCTGCTGGTGAATTAAGCATGAACATACGAATTGGAGAGGACACGAACCAGAACCTCGCGCTGCAACAGTCTCAGGCTTCATAGTTACCAGGTCCAAGTTCAGACCTGGATTGTGTCCTCTCCTCCCACACTTCTGATCCAAGACAGAAGGTGAGAACATGTGGACATCTCTGGGGTTCTGATTCAGAGCAAAACCAGTTTTCATAGCTTGACCCTGTGTCTGAGGATATTAGTATCTGAAATATTATTTCCTGGAATTATAAAATTAAATGGATGACACTAAACTATGAGAATGTATTTAAATCTCGTACTGCCAAGAGCATCTCATTCTCTTTTACCATTTTGGATTACTGTTTATTTTTTCTGGACACTTTAAAACATAATTTTGCTTCCTGACTTCTAAAAAATGACATCTTTATTTCAACCCAAATGTTCTGTTCCTGCAGTCGACTCTGTGACACCACCTCCTGCAGAGCTTTTTAACATTTTCTCAGAATGGATGAGATCTTGCATACATGACCCATTCGAACAACTCCAAGTGACACAATATTGCACAGCTACATATTTTCGGTTATAATGGAAGGGTGAGCGTGGGCAGCTTGCAGCAGGATTTATCCTCCTATGCCCATCTATAATGTATGCAAGAAAGTCATAGCTTTGCATGGCTATTAAACACCCTATAGTCTATATAAAAACATGCAAAGTTGAGGCTTAATAGCAATAAAATATTATGGGTACTGCCCTCAATCATGGCTGAATGAGCATGTCCCTTGATTAGGTAATTGGCAAACTACATACTGTAACACACTAATGAATAGTCATGCCTTTTCATTACAGCGAACAATAGGTTGCTAAACTATATAACTCTCTGCTTTCTGAAATGACTTTGCATTGGTTGCAGAGGCTCTTCCTCCCCGTGCAAGATATTGCTTCCTGAGACTCCTGCATTCTTCTTCCCAGCAGTGTGCTCGCAATGCCATTACATGCTTGCTCAGTGGCACTGAGGCTCTACTGTTTTTTATTTTTCCCTGAGGCCAGTAGCCTTTGGGAGGGAGTAAGATACGTTAATAGAAAAGATCTGCTCCCTAATTCATGGCATTTCAGAGAGACCTTTGAATATATTGGGCTCCAGTTGAATTAATGTCATTTCAGCCAGGACAGTAAGTTTACTGTAGTTTGTCAACTATCATTCATTTAGCAAGTCCAGTAATTTAACATGTAGCAGGGCAGCAGAGATGGAAGACAGACCTGAATGAATGATGTGTGAGTTTTAAAAACGTGCGTGTAGCCACATGGGAAAGCACTTGATCGGAGTACAGTGGAAGTATGTTCATGAAGTGGGGCTGATATCTGCAATAAAACCAGCCTTAGTCAGCATAGCCAGTAACACCTGAGCCCCCCTCCTTTCCCCCCAACTTCTGAGAGGTGAGGTCTGTCCCTTTAATGTAGGAAATTGATTGATTTATATCGAAGTGACAGATAGAACGATTGTCATTGGAATTACACTGAATTATGGTGACACCGCTTCTGCTCCACAAGCCACTCCCCATATGTCCTATAACTCAAAAGCAGAATGACAATAATACTATCTATGAAATTTATATTCATGATTATAAATTAATTCTTTTTGGCCAGACCAGCAGCGGCAGCAGCCTGGCTTTGCAATTTCCAACCAGCATTTATGGCATTGGCTTGGGAATACTATCTATCAAGCTTGGTGACAAATGTGGTAGATGATGGTCTTTCCCGCCGCTGGCTCAAACATCCCGTTGTGTTAAAGGGGAAAGAAAATGCTATAAAATAACAGGCGTCCTTGAGCAGCAATTTCTGCCTGGTGTTCCCAGCCTAACGTCAAGCTGCGCAAGTCTTCCTTAAAATGAATGCTTCTGAAGAGAGAAACATGGACACCAGGCTGTACTCCCATGTGGAGGGGAAAGAGCCAGAGGTAGGAAATACCTATTGGTAACTGGAGAGGCTGCAGCCCTAGGGTACAAGTCCCTGCCATCCTCAGGGAAATCCTTCCCATGAGTTATCAGCTGAAGGTGGGTGACAGAAAGTTGGAGTATTTGGTTATATTTGTGTGCAGGCACTTTTTGTATTGAGAAACAACATACGAACAGAAAAATGGTGCAGGATAATGAGTATGTTACATCTTTTGAAGTATTCAGTTGGCCTTGATGATTGCTTTTTTTGCTTTAGGAAAGTCACCCTTGGCAAAAGCGCCTTGCTATTAATATTGTTTCCTTTCATTCACGTCTTATTTCTTAGCCTGAACACGAACCTCTAAAGCCTACTAAAGTTCACTGGCTCTTTTGGAGTTTTTTTAGGTCGGGCTTTGTCTTTCCAGCTGCGGATCGATAAACATAAGGAGTCAAAGAGAGATGTGGCGCCGGGCAGTTTGCACCATGGCTCCTCGGCACGGCACGTTGGCTCCGCAATGTCCTGGGGCTCTTGGTCACCTCCCAGGGCAGGTCCAGTATCCGAGCCGAGCCATCTCTGAAGCTGGCACCACCTGGAAGATCAGGGCTGGGGCTTTGCTTCTCCTCACGGGACAGCTCGAAGGGGGAAGAGGGGCCCTTTGCCATGACCTCTCGCCACCTACTGCCGTGAGAAAGAGGGGCTGTTTGCAGGGCCGTGACTTTCCTAATAGCTCCCTGGCACCTTTCAACCAGGGTAGCCCACCTTACCCGCTCCTGCTGGAGTTGCTATGGCATCAGCAGCCGCTGTTGTCCTTTCCTACACAGCTTTATTAATGGCAATGACAAGCTCTCAGGCAAGAGTCCCTCCGTGTAAAACAGGTTGTTGTGGCAAAGGGGCATGTTACCGTTGTGACCCCATTAATGTCTTGGTCTCGGGAGAGTAGGGCGTTGAAGACCTCTTCAGCAAGGCACTGAATTATCTTGAGCGTTACAGGTAGCAGGGGATCCCTGCTGCTGTCCTGGTTATAAACACAGGGTTGTGGGAGCAGCTTCAGGGGAGAGCAGCCCCGTTGAGCAATGCCTTTGCACGCCAGCCTCATTTTCCTCCTTTGCTTTCCTGCTGCAGCCCAGTGAGCTGGTTTCCCGCTCTCCATACAGGCCTTTTCCATGGCTTTATTTCCTGGATTTATTTCCTCCAACATCTTCCTAACTCTGCCTTCTGAAATACAGAAAGAGCATGCCGTCCAGCCCTGATATAAAGTTATTGGTGCTTTGGGAAAGTTGGGACCCAGCAAAAATTCCAGTTCATTTCCTTTCTGCTGCCTCCCCCTGCTATCAGTAAATAACCTGCCCATGTTACCTGTCCTTTCTCTACTCTCTATTTATTGCTTTCATACCCCGCTGCCATTCTGTCCAACCCAACATTCTCCTCTCCCATCATCTGAATGCTTTTCCACCGCCCTTCTATGTAAATTCAGGCTTACACTTTGTTAGAGGAACAGAAATGCATGTTTATTGCACTGTAAGTCTCCAGCATAGTGAAATCCATTAATCGAAAAGGTTTTTCCATCCGTTCCAAGTGAACGGAGATGCAGCTATATGGAATATAGCTATGGTGCTTGAAAATCTGTATAGACAGCAGCCTGGAGAGAAAAGAAGATTGTTCATTTACATAGTTTGTGGTCTTATTTAGAGATTCAAGTTAAAAGACGGGAACATCTTAAGGCACCGCAGGAGCAGATTTCACTTGATTGCAAGTGGTGTGCATTTGTAAAAGGCCAGGTGGGAGTAAATGGTATTGCTAGGAGAGCGGGCTGAGAATGGGGATAATTCCTACTTAGGCTAGCTTTGAGATACTTTTTAATATAAAGCCAGGGTGACGCCGAGGCACAAAAGAGCCTGCTGATCAGAAGGACAAGCAAACCTCAGCCTGTGCTTTGGGAAGAATTTAAATAAAATAAAGCCCCAGACAGGTTGCCATGTTCCGAGGGCGGCCTCAGGATGCTCGCCAAAGGTCCGTGGCCACACAGGAGACTAATCCTTTCTCTGCTTATAAGTAGATGCCTTCCAAAAAAAATGTGTTCCTTGGCTGTGGATCTGCATTTTGACTGCCTATCTGGTGATTCAGACACAAACTATCACGGGGTTTGAGGAGCTCATTATTCTGAGCACTTCACTTGCTGCTCTCCACGGCCAGCTATCACAGCCTGGAAGAGTTTCTGCTGACTCGTCTCCTCCAGCCTCTACGACAAAACCCTGACCTTGCACAGCGTGCTTAATTGTGCCGGGGCTCAGTGGAGACCTCGGCAGCACAAGTTCCACAGCGCAATCCTTCACTTCCACACCTGCAGCGCTCTTAGGAGCTACTGAAGTCTGCTGAAGAGAAAAACAGATTTAGATCCTTTATCTAAAGGAGATATCCTAACGCTGGCAGTTCCAAAATCAAGCACAAAAATTAACCTAATGGGAAGGTAGAAATTGTAGCACGTCAGTTGTTCTAAAATTGAAGCGTGGGAATTAGAAACAGTAAGACACCAAGACCACAGCTCTGCCATGAAGGTTGTTTTGGATATTATGACCAGAAGAACATTTTCAAAATCGCTAATTTAAGAATAGTCACCAGGTACAATTGTATGTGACACACAACCTTTTTTACCAAAAGGGATGACTGTGTTCTATGTATTTACATTGTATTTCACCCCATACACCTCTGATCACGTACTGCAAAATGGGGGCACCGTTATAGTGGAAAAGTCTCATGATATGAAAATGATTTCAATAAGACGCAGTCTGTGAATCCCAATTTTAGTGTTTCTGATCCCTTTCATCTCAGCCAGTCCCTTGGAACTGAAAGCAGCAGGTACTGCTCTGTCCTTGTAGTTAGGGCAGTTTTACAATCTGTACTGATCATTAGTGGGGAAAAAAAATATTACACAAACTGGGTGTTGCGTTGCTGGAAAGTATCAGTAAATTTCACAGTTTTCTTCATCTATATTTTCGGTTCCTTGTTTTCTAATTTTAAACTTCTGGTTACCCCTACAACACGGAAGAAAAATACATATTACAGGTTACATGTTGGTTATGTGGTGCTTGCTTTGGCATACTGTCTGTAATTCTTCTAGGAAAGCAAAACGGCAAGAACCCCCCAAAAGCTCACCAACAGGCACACAAGAGACACCTCTGTGTCTGCAGGGATGCAAAAATATGAAAAATGTTGTAATTCCAAAGACTGCCAGTCACCTATCGAGAAACAGAATAAGCCCAGGAGAGGCAGCAGGAGCAGAAACATCTTCAGGATTCCTGGGGGGGCTGAGGACTGAGGATTTGCTCTTTGTCATTACCTGTTTAGTGCCTGGTGGTGTTCCCCTGGTGGTGCAGGATTTGGGTCACCTGGGTTAGGTTTCCTCTTAGCTGCTGCTTTCCGGCCCCCTCCTGCCCTCCCTGGGTCTTACTGAAAGCGTGGGTGCTGCTTTCCCAGCCCTGCCATGGCTGGAACGCATCCTGCACGGCCTCGAGATGCAGCTGCCTGCAGGGTTGTGTGCTCTGTGCTGGATTCACTCTCTTACCTCCTAGGCTTCTCTCTGTACAGAAGTACTGACAAGCCAAAAAACAGTGTGAAAAAAAATATATATATACGTAAATTTGTATAAGTAAAATGGGACCAAAATAGTTTTAGACGTGAAATTACAGTGGTAAATGCAGTTCCAGCCAGAACGAATTTGGCTATTGATCTGTAAAACAAGTAATAAAAAGTACTGGTGAAATTTGGAAAATAGTGAAACTGCAAAAAACCAAAAGCATCCTCAAACATAGCTCTTCTGGGCTGTCTACAGTTTAAATGGAATTTATTTTTCAAATTTAGTTGAAAAAATCCATTCCCCTGCTGAAATTCCAACTTGCCAACTCTCAACCCCAGGTGGATTTTTATAGCCAAGATCTAAACCCCTGAAAAATAGCGGTGTACAGGATAATGGAAATGCTGACACAACCTACATTACAGCTGCACGAATCGTGCCAGTATAGTTTATGGAGAGCACATTTTGGTTTTGTCAGGTTTTTAAACACAGGCTGTTGTAAATTTGAAAGAAGACTGTCTTGTTAAAGCTTTAAGACTGTACATATTAGCAGAGATGGGTCTGAACCAAAATCTCCACTTTCAGATGCCTCCGTGAACTTTGGGAGAGCTGGAAACCTCACCTCAGCATCACAGCACCATCATTACCCTGGCTTTTATTATTAGGAATAATTAGTTCTGCTATCAAATACAACCCCCAGGGGCAAACAAACAAACAAACAAAAATAGGAGGCTGCTCCCCCCAAGAACTAAGCAGAAAGAGAACGATTGTGAGGAGAAACAGAAGTGCACTTCACCCTGCACAAGGCCGTGCAGGTCAGGGTCAGGATTCGGCTCCCAGTCCATTGGAAGTTAAAATGATGCTGTTACCATAAGTCTAACAGCCATGGCAGCTAATGCGTACCTGTGCAAATTGAACTGCAACGAAGGCGTTTAAAGGCTGGAGGCATAGCTGTGATTCAGAAAATTAAGTCTCGTGTCTTTAATAAACGTGTGTGGAGGAAGCTAAATTTAGGCTGAAATCCTGGCTTCAATAGCTTTTGGGAAAGCTTACCCTGAACCCGTAAAAATGAAGTCAGTCATTGTGGAAATGCAAATATAAACTAAATGTCACCACTTGGGCCTCAGTGTAATTTGATTGATAATATCAGCAGGATGTCTCTCTCGTACAAGTAGAAAGGTGGCACCTCTCTCAAGTATATGAAAACTGACTTAGATATGCATAAATTAGCCCAGAACAAGGTAAAGGGGAAAAATCTATTTAAATCCGCATTAATCTTTTATTGGCTTTTCCACTTCTCATAAACAGTTTGTAACCATACGTATATCATCATACCAAACATCATGTATAACTTCTCACTCAATAATCCAATTGATATCAGGGTGATATATTCAGTAGCAACAGTTCTTAAATGGGCCATTTTATAACCTAGGCAAAGGTTAATCATCCTTAGCTTCTTAAGTGTGATCTTAACAGCACTGCTCATGCTTACCCATGAATTTCAAGCAGTGCTGTGGTTTATAGTTAATTAGGAGACAGATTCTTTACTGATGTTGAAAGGAAAGCCACGATGTTAAAATATTATTAGTAATGCTGGGTGCCCTATTTCTGACTGCTCAGCCATGACACAAGGGACCCTGGCGGTCAGAAGCCAAGGTCTCAGCATTTTCTGAGCGTCAGGCTCTTTGGAGAGATGTCACACCGAGAACCCAGGAACGGAGGACTTTAGACCCACTTTTCATTTTTGTTACTGTTGGTTTTGTTCAAGTCTTCTCGTAGCCTGTCAAAGCCAGTTAGCAGGAAGCCAAAGCAACACGTCGGTCTCCATCAGCTTCATGTTCACAGGGAAGCAGGACGTCTGACCTGGTGGCACTGGACTGGCATCGTCAGCAGGATCAGCACAGCGGCGTGGTGGCCACACCGAAGCCTTCCATCATGCCTTAAACATCCTGGAAATAAAGTGGTGATGCAGCTAAATTTAATCTCTCTGATCCCTCTTGAGAACCTCTCTTCTTCAGGCTATTCCCACATAGACAAAAAGATTTTGTCTCACTGAACCTCTTTATTGACCGCAGCTGCCACCCCTGCTCTGACCAGTGACCTTATCTGAATATTCAAATCTATTGTAGATCACAAGTTCAAATGATTTTCTTACCCTTTGAAAGCCCTGTTTTCATAGTGAGCTGGTTACAAATGACAATATTATAAGGGGCGTAATTGAGATTCTACAAACAATTTGCACCTCAGATTTACAAAAATAATATGTACGGAAGTGTGAACGCTGCTGACATTTCCTTCCCCCACCAGACTGCCGAGCTGATCCTGTTTGTGCAAACACGTATGGCTCCGTCAGGTACCAAAAGACACATTGTGCAGAAGGATTTCAGACGGACTTGCCAACTCTACTGCCACAGGATACATGCCACTGATTTTAATTCATCGTCAGCACACGTGGGATGAAGGCCATGGCTGCACGGGATGCTCAGCTTCGTTCCAGGAGGGTAACGTGTGCCCTTGGGAGCCAGCATGGGCTTGCACCATCCCAAGGGCAAAGTCTGTCTGCTATCTGCCATAAACACAGGCTGATGCTGAACCCCAGCCTTCTCCGAGCACCTAGGGGAGTCCTGAGCTAGCCAACCTCCAAGGCTCTGGTCAGGTTTGGGGAGGGAAGGCACCGGGAGGAGAGAAGGGCAAAGGCTGGGGGTACGCCGGCTCCAACATCAGCCTGGGAGGTGCAGACTCAGGACACAGAAATGTCCATGAACTTTCTAGCTGCTCTGCAGTTTCATGGTGTTTGGTTGAAAAATGCTTTGTCTTTCATTTAAGCCACTTTTTTTTTCCAGTTAAAGATGTTCCTTTTTTATTTCTTTGTTACTTTTTTGAGTAGAAAACCAATGCATTTTCCAACTATTTGAGATCAGACTGTTACAGACAAGGATGCTATATAAAAATGTTAACTTTTGCCTTAATTTAATTCCCTTTCTCATTCCCTGTTCTATTTTTATAATGTTTTGCAATTTATTTTCCTATTTCTATTTTGACTTTATGTGTTTCTTTGATATTTTTTTTTCTTCTTTAGCCTCTGGTATTTTTTCACAAATAGCAGAAAGCAAACTTACAACACTGAACTTAAATCAAAGTCTGTGCTACTTGAGTGGTTTCAAAATTGTCAGAATTAAGTGATCCTAATAAGAATTTCAAGAGAAGCCCCTTATCTCAAGCGATTTTTATCTAGCTGTCTGCCTGTCCATCCATCATTCCATTGACTTAGTCATCCTGCTTAGAGAGACCGCGTGTTTCATGTTTTAAAGAATAATGAATCAACAGACTCAGAAGAACTAGAGTATCAAGTTGGATTAAGTTGGACTGAGCTGTACACAATATTTATACTGAGGGAAACACAGAAAACTCAGCTTGCTCAGACTTCTGTTATAAAGCATGAATCAGTCCAAGCCTGTTCACAGGCTGCAGAGGTTCAGGAACTTCACCAAGCACATCAGCACGGCCTCAGCTGAAAATAAGAAGCACATGGCAAGGAAGATTTTGAAATTTTATGCTATATAAGTGAAGAAAAAGGTGAAGGTGGGAGAAAGCAACCTCCTAAAACTCATAATGAAATCGGGGAATTCAAAGCCATACAACTGAAAAGCAAAGAGACTATGGGTAAGAAATTTAGCAGGGTAAATCTCTTTAGCTTCATAATGCTTACAAAAATGTTTTATTAAAAGCATCAGGAAAGACTATCCAAACCGAATGCCCAGCAGATACCAGTGTGCAGCCTGGTGGTCGGTGGTGATCCATTCAGCGGGAGCAGTCCTCAGTCATGGCCTTTGCTGGCAGGAAGGATGATCTCAAGAGGAAAGCACACACACGGGAACCCCATGTCATAACAGATCCCCGTGCTATTTATTCTTCCACACATCATTATGAACAGTCCAGTGTGGAATACAAGGCTTAAGTGCACCAGTGCTCATAAAGCCTTTGGAGATCATTACATGGATGGTGATGCAGGAGTGCAGAGTATCGTTGTAAATTTGAATTTTCTGCCGTATGTTTTCAAAATGCCAACATAAATAGCACAGGAAATAATAAAATGAATAAAACACACGACTTCATTTTAGTTCCATTTGGAAAGACAAGGTGTGAAATGAAGAGCTCTGTTCTCCAGGTGGTGATCTCCATGCATAGTATAGTGTTTGTCCTGAATTTCATTGCTGTGGAAAAAAGTCGTGAAAAGTCTTGATTTAGTTGGCGTTTAACGTGTTTTTTATATAACTTCTGCGATATAATCAGTTACCGAGGGAATCGATGAGGAAACTTAAAGAGCAGTAAAAGCTTCAGCTACTGCTCTCTCTGCCTGCCGGTTGGCTCGCTGGGGACACAAACCCAAAGTCCCAGGTGGCACCTACCCCATCCAGCACCTACCGCACCCAGCACCCTCCCGCCGGAGCGGCGCTGGGCTGGGGCAGCGAGACAGCACGGGCTGTAAATCACCTCTCCTCTGTGCATAGCTGGGAACGGTAATGCACAAGCCATAGGCAAGTATATTAATGTCTCCAGCTATCCAGAAATGAAAAATCATGTACGGCAACGTTCTCTTTATTGTTATTCCAACTGAGGGCTTTTTCCTTTTTTTTTTTTTTTTTCCTTCTTATTAGAGATTTTGTTTTATTTTTTTAAAAAACATTTCATCTGCTCAAAGCTTTTCCCACCCACTTGGGCACACAAGCATTCTTTCCCATAAATAAAGCCTACTGTCTGTTTTACGTTGATTGAGTAGCTCTGTGTTTATGAAATGATAGCATTAAATTACTCAGACTCCTAATGGACATTCAGAAGAGAGTAAGAGAGTACTGCACATTGCACCAGGCAGAGATTTCGCCAAACTCGGGCAGTCACCTGCAATTCTGAGAAGCCACAGCCACATTGAAAACTACTATGAAGAATGTCGGCAACGTTTTAAATTAAGTGTTTTTAATATGCTTAACCATGCATTTAATTTAAGCTTAATGAGACAGTTATTGTATGCCGACTAAATACCATGGGGTTATTAAAAACATATTTACAGAGATTAACAGTGATGTAATAGATACATATTTATTCCATCATTGGTAAACCGTTAATATTATGTTTTTAATTAATTGGCATGTACTCAATATACAGTAGGGCTCTGGAGATATTTATTACATTTGGTTTATGTTGATGAAACAGACACTGGTTTAATGAGAGTTAATTGATCTAACTAACTGTTAAGATATACATTTCCTATTCTGTGGTTATCTAGGCTTAAATCAGCATTACACTGGAGCAACTGGAATTCAGTAGGTGCTTAACAGGCATGGGAAAATTCACATGCTTATAGGTGGGTTGGGGCTTAAATGATCTGTTGAGTGAAGAGCAATTAAATTTTTCAGGAAAATACCAGAATGAAAAATGAAATAAATAGGAGAAAAAAAAAAAAAAACAGAAATGCCAAGCAGCAGGTCGGGCATAAGAAGCAAAAACCCCAAACGCTTCTACCATGCACTAGACCTCCTCCAGATTTCTCCTCTGGCATTTGGTATTGTCTCAATCTGATCAACTGATTTAGAGTTACTCTTGGTCTAGTTACATGGATTGGACACGTCTTCATGCTGGGAGCCAGTCATGCTGCTCCTGATCCCACTGCAGTAAATGAAAGTTTGCTGTGTCCATGATCAGACCCCAGATATGTGCTGAATGGCCAGCCGGTGAGGTTAATTTAACATGCAGTATCTGTTTTGATAAGTCTACGTGATGCGCACTGTGCTTACCACAGACACCTAATTTTACACGCTGCTGGAATGTGTGTGCTCCTAATGGAAAATCTACGAGCATTTTTGGAGTGGTTAAAACACACTTTCTACTGGTTTTAATTTAATTTTACTTTTTTATGAAGAATCTTATAGAAAGGGCACAGTGAAAAAGCAATGAAGACCAAATTGCTGTACATGAAGTTTCATTTCTGGAGAGCCAGAGAGATTAATTCACTTGGCTGTGACTGGTTCATTACTACCCCAAGCTAACCAAAAAAATGAAATATCACAGAGAGCAACTCCTCTCTTCCACAGGTCATAATAGTGCCCTGATCACAGCAGTGCAGGGCTACAGAAGAGGAAAATACTCAGGTTAATAACCTGATGGTGCTGTACCCACACAGAGCAAATTATTCTGATGCTGCAGTTTTGTTTATCGATTCTGATGTGCCTGTTTTTCTGGCCCTAATTTTATTGTATTATATTGTATGTGAACAAGGGTCTCGTTTTTCAAAGTCTTTTCAAGACTTTTATGAAAACACTATATCCACTGTCAATGGATAGGTGGCAAAATCTGCCATCATTTGCTTATGTTTCATAAGGGCTGCCATAGACCTTCAAGACCAGATGATATTTTTTTTCCCCCCAAATAATAACTTTTGACCAATTTGTAAAATCAAAACATTGAGTATATCTTCGTCAAGGCTTGGATCCAAAGAACTCTTGTGGATCATTACAGATAACTCATGCCACTGGTCCAATGCAGATCCAAATAAAGCTTTGGGCTTTGAAAAGGTTCACATTTCAGGACATGGGTACTGGGTCAGGAGTTTTGGTTCAAGTGCATCTCTAAGAAGGATGAATATAATGATGATGAAGACGAGGTTGAATTATTCTCTGTATTATTTATTTCTTGTGAGGGTGGAAGAGGCCCATAAAAGATCAAAGGTGATATCCTGACACAGGGAAGTTAGAAAAAATATTTTATCAGGCCTTTATTCAACACTTAGCTTGTCTATAACAGTTTACAGCAGAACTTCATAGTGCCCATTTATATTGCTTAAATTTTTTAATGATTCTAAATTCTTTGTTGAACCTTTTTTAAGGGGAAAAATGTTAAGTCTTAATAAGTGACATGGCATTTTATTCTGAATCAAAAGCCTTTTCTTTGAAAATGGCTTAATTAACATTTTCAGGTTCATAACATTTTCATTTATTCCCCTTTTTTGTTTTTAAATGGTTTTTTAAGTTTTCCAGTGATAGTGATAGAGGTTTCCTAATGCATTAAAAAAACACAGAGTGTGCCCAGTGGGATCTGCAATCTGATTAGCTTTCAGTTTGAAGCTGAGGAAGGAGATTAAGCAGAGAAGGACTGCTGTGCTATTAAAAAGAAAACCTGATTTCTTTTAGCCATTAGCCAATAAAATGAGTACAGCTGTCAGCAGAATAGCTAAATATATTACATAGTGAGATTATCAGGTAAATATTTGAAAACTGCAACTTTTGAATGTGGGATAAGCTAAATTCTGCTCTTAGGGATGACTTTTAAAGCTGGAGTCATTCTACTGTGAGCTGCAGCTTTTGGTATTCTCTTTGAAGAGTCTTTCTTTCTGTACCATGTTTTATCCAGCTCTCAGCACAATAGTGCCTGGTCCTTGACTAAAGCTCTAAGTTGTTGGCACAGTAAATAACAAAAATAAAATTCTAATCCCACTGAAGTCACACGAAGCATCTCCAAATATATATCTGGAATTTAGTGCAATGTAACTTCACTCTGGTGATTTACCTCTGTTATACCAGTTTCCCCCTAAAGACTTCTCAAAGTCTTTCCAAGCAGTGGCAACACTGCTGCTCTCCATTTTGTCCATTTTGCTGTTCTGATGTGCCTATAAACGTTTGAAGTGGTAAAAGCTACAATGTCCCATTTAAAAAATGATGGGTATCCAGCTCATATTTCCAGTCTTAGATTTTCCAGTGTTCTGGATACATTTTGCAATGCAAAGGGTCCAAAAAGCAACCTCTGTAATATTTTCCACAAAGGTAAAATGTGTTGTTTTATGGATAGAAAATAGATGGGTCTTCTGAATGAGATACATGCTTTCTGAAGTTTCACAAGCACATCTGTTTCTCACACTTCTTGAGAAGTAGACTCAAGAAGTATTTACACGTTCAGAAGTTGTTGTATCCCCTGCTGAAATCCATTCCCATCCAGAACATAGCAGCTATTTAACAAGGACTATTTTATGAGGATATGTGCAAGCAAAATGGCACAGGAAAACAATTTTCCCCCTGAAAAACAACTGCTTAGCTCAGCCAGCATCATCTCAGAAATTAAATCAGAGTAGCAAAGTATTGTATTAAATTAGAAACAAGGTGGTGTATAGAAGTCCTGAAAGAGGAAGGGTTAGTGGTAATTCAGGAAGTAGTAGCGGCTGAGAGTTTCTAAATGTACTTAAAAAAACCACCCAGAATAATGTGTTTAAGATGGTAACATGGTAATGCAGGCATTCTGTCTGGGGAAGAAAATGAATATATGCAATACACACATACATATTTTTCTAATGCACACAGTCATTCATGCATGCATACACACACATCTTCTGAGATGTGAACAACCATGCAGGCTATTTAAGGTATCTTTTCTACACCTTTTGTAGCATTCATTTAACATGTTATACTTACATTTAGGACCCAGCTCTGCACACCTTTATGCATGTGCTTCATTTTATGCATCTACTCTATTCGTGTCTGCAGAGTTAAGCATGTGCTTAAGAGTTGGGTCGCAGACCTGAAGGGACCACAAAGAGGTGAAAAACACGGTGATGGGAAGCAGATGTTTAAGTTCATCGGTATTAGCAAAGCTCCTAAAGTCTAAAGATAAGTGTGTGCTTAAAACCCATCGAGTTCAATAAGATTATGGCTCAGAGCTAAAGTTAAGCATATGTTTTGGTGAACAGGGATGGACTGCTGTTGGATGCCACAGCACAAAAATTAAGCATATGTATAGTCTTTGCAGGCTCATAGCCTTTGATTATAAAGTCTTATGGCAGAATGTATATTTATCTGTTTTCCTGTAAAGCATCTTTCTTTCGTACAAAAACATTTACAATCTAGAAATACAAAACGAATAACATTTGTCTCATTTTATAATCAAGTAGTAATGAGTAAATGAAGGCTGGTTCTGCCCATGCTGTATTAATTCTCCTATTCCACTGCTTTTTTTTGTCTTCACTGAGGAGTTCAAGGGTTAAGCCATCCCAACATGCCTCACTCTCAATTTATAAAACAGAAAATCTTCCATAAATCAAAAGTTACAAACAGACTTTGTAATGTCATAACTCTTGTGACGGCTTTCCTTTTGATTGATTCCTATACATACATTCTGTCTGATTACCATAATGTGTTCTTGTGGGACAATTCAAGCAGGGTAGAAGAAAGGAGCAAGGAAAGAAGTAAATAACAAATGGTCCTGACTCCTCCTCATCGAGAGTGATTTCAGTCCAATGTTCCATCATATCAACTGGGAAAGAGAGTCTTAGGGTTTAGGCAATCAATTACAGATATGTGTAGAGGCAGACACAATCATTTCACTGATTGTCACCAGTCTAGAGCAGTGACACAGGGAAGTGATCCATCAGTCTATTTTCCCTGACAATCAGAGAAAGATGGCAGACACTTGTAGACTAACAGGCACCTGGATTGGCTGGCTTATACGATTGAAAAATAGCCGTATTTCAAACATATCTAAACCTTTAAATACCTCTGTTGGAAGATTTCATGCATTTCTAGAAAACATTTAGAGTTATTACGGGAGTCGCTCACATTACAGTGGGTGGGAAGGAGAATAAACGTGCTTTCAAGTGTATTAGAATAGATAGAGGGAAGTAATCATATTTAAATGAGGAACATCAAGGTCTTTTCTGATTTGCCATCTTATTTTCTTTGGGTTTAATGTTGTGTTTTTAAGAGGTAATCTATTTTTTACTGATTAGAAGCAAACAACTGAAAATTAGCTAATGTGTGATTAGAAATTTAGCATTAGAAAGCATTTGTTGTATTGCTTAATGCTGCTTTTTCCTCAATATAGAGGGTTTTATTTATATTGAAAATCACCAGGCACCATCTGTGGTGGGGTGTGAAGTCCACGGGCCTGAGAAATCCCCTCTTCCAATGAGACTTATTTACATTGTCAGAACCCTATAGGAAAGCAATCTCACCGATTTTTAGTAGCCAGCCAATTCTGAACTTACATATTTATTGTTTTCTTTGCATGCCAATTTTCTTATAAGATCTGGAGCCTGCAAAGTGGGAAAAACCACACGTCGATGGGTTGAAATCGAAATGGCAGAGCAGTAGCCCAGAGGCCTGGCCTTGGTGAGGGACTCATGCGGACAATATGGCCGGGTGGGCTCCGGCCTCTGTGGGGCCTGCACCACGGCCCAGGTGCTGTCAGCCAGGTGAGTGGTGCCTTGGCATTGTGGCCTTCCTGGCACATCACTCATCTCCCCTCGCAGCTCTTCACTGGATAGGTGACGACCAAAATCTTTGCATCCGCTGCCACAGCAGCCATGTCCTCCACTTCAGCGCTCACCCTGCTTGGCTATGCAGCTCTCACAGCCCTCCTTGGGGGCTTTGCCCTGACCTGGTTGGTGATCCTCACCTCCTTCCAAAACCTACAGAAGTGTTTGGTTTTTAAGGATGAAGTCCAAAAGCTATTTTGTTTGTTTTTTAGGGATGAAGTCAGCTTTGGAGGAGGCGATGCCGTGCTCAAATTGGGCAAAAGCAAATCTCCCTGGGAGCCACAGGTGAATTAATCTAATGAAAATCCTGCCCCGTGGTCAGACCATGAAACAAGGAGCTCTTCCGAAGCTCGCAGTGAAGGACTGCTGGGTGAGGAAGGAGCCCGGCCCCAAGGCATGCAGAGTCAGGTTTCTTTGCCATACCCCAACAAAGGAGATATTTTTCACAGCCCAGGGAATGAAGGAGGCTCACACACTGCCCAGAATCCCGAGGCATGTTTGATCCTCCCACCGCTGAGCTTCTGTGGAGGTGGAAACGCTCCCACAGGGCTTTAATTAGAGCAGCCTCTTTCATCTGCCCGATGGGTCGTGGTGGCATTCAGCATTTCCACTGTGCACTTCTTGAGGCTCCCACCCCGATGCGTCTCTGCTGCTCCTGGTGCCTCCCACCCCTTGGGCATGCCCTCAGTGCCAGTCTCCCGTGGCAGGGGCAGCCTCGCTTCTTCCCCAGCGAGGCAGCACGGCCGGGCTCTGTATTTGTCATATTTATTGATGTCCCGAGAGCTGTGTGTAGCTGACTGGTTATTTGAACCTTGATCCTGTCTTCCCAGTCCTCAAGCACCCTGCACGCATGAAGGCACCGCATTTCAGTGTGCTTTTTTTTTTTTTTTTTTTAGATGGAGAAGACATGAAGACAAAATCTTGGAGCACACATTTTAAATGTACCCAGGCCCCCTCTCCCATATTACATCGCTGACAAAATTCTTGGATAACATTAGTCTGACGGCAAAATGTATAAAATAGAATTGATTATTAATTCATAAAGAGCTTTGATATCTTATCTATTGCTCATCTCTTGTAATGATTTTTAATGTCATCATGGTTTTTAATTTTGCATGAAACCCATCGTCGTCTGTTTTCATTTGTTTGGTAAACCTTGTCTGTTTTATTAAGAAAATCCCAAGGCTTCTGTGGGTATTTGTGCAACAATAAGAGTAAAGAAATGTTAATAGTAATTTGTTTCTAGCTCAATGCAACATTAATTTCAGCACCACATTCTGAGGATTTTATTTTTATAATTTCTCAGCCTGGGGAAATATACTCGCCATTCCCAAAATACAGTAATCCAAATGAAGAGTGAAAAATCCTCAGTGTCCTAAGATCGTGTACAAACCTTAACTTACCTTTTATTTACTATGTATGCTACTGCAAGCCAATATGAACCATAACTCCATTTAGATAATAATAATCAAATTATCCAAACCTGGGAGAACATGTTTTATAGATTTTGGTCTAAATTTAATACAAAAATGCAGTAGTCCTTGTTTGGAAGAGTTTATTAAGGGTTAGCAAAGAAAAAGCTTTTTCAATAGTCTATAACTCTCTAATGGCCTTTTTCAAATAAAATGGGAAAGAATTTGAAAAGAAACCTATATCAGTGAGCTGCAATTGTAACATTACAGTACAGGTCTATAAATCTTGACATGTTCAGAAGATTGCCTAAACCAGCAATACAATCTGTCCAAACCTCATTGTCTCCACGACCAGCCAGACTCATTTTAAGAAATGTATGTGGTCTTCAACCTAATTTTATCACCTTCATTTGTAAACTAGTCAATCAATCAAAGCATCCTGTGAGTCTAAATAGAAAAAGGAGTGCATTTTCATGCATTTCCAGACAGCACAGTCAAAAATTAATCTCCACTTGATCAGACATTCCTTGCCCTCATCTCAATAGACCATCATTAGGGTCAGCAATGTATATTAAAAATAGAGTTGCAGCAAACTGTTCGCCAGGGATTCTTTGCAAGCTACCTGCTGGCAGATCAGTGAGCTCATGGCTCCCTCGGAGCCTGCAAGAGAAGGCTGGGTTCATCCAGGAAAGAGCAGCCTAAAAAATAAAGTTAAAAAAGGGGAAAGGAAAATTGTCAAGAAATTCAAATTCTCCACCAGCTTTTTCTTGCACCCGCAGCACGGGGGGATAACAGCTTGATAATATGTAAAGTGGGATCCCAGATGAGACATTGTCTTGTGATCCTTTTCCTACTCACACTGCACACCTATAGACATTATTATCATTATAAATTTGCCTACTTATGTATATATTTACCATGTGTGAGATGAGACTGAAGCTGGGCAAGTCAACATCAGGGAGACAGGCAGTGAGTATGCGCTGTGCCCCAAAGCCATAATTCCTACTTTTCCATCACAGAGTTTACGGCCTTTGTTACTGGACACCTTTTGTGCACGGCTGTCCTGTGGATATAGCAAGGTACATTGGGACTGACCCCTCTTCTCCCTTGCAGCTGCTTTTCTCACCTCGGGCAACACGGAGAAACCAGCAAACTGCTTTAATGGGTCTGGCGGGGATTTCCAGTTGGTGATGCAGCGCCGTACGAACAGCAAAGCCGCCGACTGCCTGTGGCCCCACAGTGGGCTTCAGATGCTTTGGGGTGGACCAGCGAGCGAGCAGCCGTGCCTGTGCTCTGGGACCTGCTCTGAGCCACCCCAGGGGCTGTTTGGGATGGCACAAGTGAGAGCAGCCCCGAGCCTTCTCCAGCGGTGCCAGAGGCAGGCGGCGGCCAGGCAGTGCCTGAGGATGAGGGTTTTCCACATCTTTGGTTTTAGAGCATGAGAAGACTGCAGGATGAGAGGCATAGTACGTCATGTCCTCCTTCCACCCTCCATAGCCGCTGGTCTCTGTTTGCCCTCCCCTGCAGCTGCCACCTCACTGCACAGGGCAGGGGTTTAAGGGTATTTAGCAAAGGCAGCATGTGGCAGAAGGAGGTGGAAGCCAATACAAGTGACAGAACACGGCAGGCAGGTGAAGTTGCCAGTCTCATGTTCTTGTAAGTGAAGCTGAAAGGATTTGTTGACCTAAGTCCCAGTTTCTGAGTGAGAGCTGACTACAGCAGCAGTTATCAGTTCCTCTAAGAGGGAGAGTTGCTTTCTTGCTCTAGGAAAAAGGATCAGTCTCGTGTCACTGTCAGAATGGCAGTGGTAGAGAAAGTGTTGACATGGCAGAAATGGCAGCACTAACCAGAAGCATGAATTCTTCATCTGGGTGAAGATTCCCTTTTTAAGAAACACAATGCACACACAGACCTTACCCCTCTTATCGCAGACATGGGGAGATTTGCTGGCAAACACCAGACCCTTAACTCTGCAGTCTTTGTTCTGGATTATGTGCAGCTGATTAAACCTGTCATATAAGGCTGCTGTGAAATGGTCATGTATTCATCCTGCAGAGCACCTACCAGTTGTCTCTCCATTACACATGCTGTGCTTTTGGCTACAGGAGGGGTCATTTGGATCTTTTACATCTGAAAGGGAAGAAAAGCCATTTAATGTTTCCAAGTGATAGACATAGTCCTGACACAGGACATCACTGAAGGAGTGCAATTTCCACCACTACAGCTCCCTGCACAGAAGGGATGCAGCTAGGATGATGTTCTGTCTGCCATCCATCAGGCATACAAAAACACAAAGTCAGGTTCCTTGTATTGTCCACAATGGGTTTGTTCATGAAATAAATAGCTGGGGGCAGAAAAGACACCAGCACCCCCAAATATTGAAGAATTTGATATTTGACTTAATGCATAGGAAAACTTATTCAAGGACACTTCATCTTTAAATGAAATTACTCCAGTAACCACAGCAAGGTCAGGGAGACACTGAGTTATAAGCTATTTATAAAACAACGTAGAGCGGAAAGAAAAGAACATCCACCGTGGCTGATGAGCGTTCTGAGATGTTTGTACATCTGACGAGGATAGGTCAGGACAGACCTTCCCTTGTTCCCAATGCTCTTTTAATAATTTCAGTTTTCTTGGAAAATGCAAGAGGATTTCAGGGTATCTGTGATCTCTTTCTCTATACATACTTTCAAGGAGAATGAAGTTTAAGTTCAAGTGACTCTGCCCAATCTAGAAATTATTTGGGATCACTTTTCTCAGAGGTGCTTACTTCTTCATTAAAGCCGGTGTACAGAGGATGTTAGTGACTTGGGAGCAGGTCCCCAAGCTTCTGCTGGCTGCTTCAGGGGCTACGAGTCTGGCTGGATTACGTGGTAGATTCAGGGGTGTTTTAGACTGAGGATGATGTGGTTCTTGGCCATCTGCTTCTTGTTTGTTGGTGCAGGTGACAACCTTCACAGAACGGGATGAAGTAAGGAAACACGTGCCCCACGTGGGGCTGTACAACCCTCACTTCCACCTGCGTAGACCCAGAAGGTTTCTTAAAATAGAAAGGAAAAATACGTATTTCTGATTTACGCCACCCCTTATGAGTTCTTCAGCAAACCTGAGGATTAGGTAGGAGAGATGGTTTCAGAGGCAGCAGCATGGCAAGGCAGTGGAGGTCTCCGTGCATCTGCTGCATGGACCAAGGAGGAGCTGCTGTGGGAGGCGGCGGTAGAGGCCCTGGAGTGGAGACCCACAAGGAAAGACCTCTCAAAAGCTTGGGACTTGAGATTAAGGCTTTTTAGTCCATAATCCTTGACCATCAAGCTTTGCAAGAACAAAACCTTTTTGCTTTTACATATCTGTATTGGGTAGCTATTAAATTTCCAGGGAAAAACTCAGAGACTTCAGAGCCGATTCCTCCTCTTTTCAGGTCTTTTTTCCACAAGGGGTCATTGTAGAGCAGAGCAAGGATGACTTCAAAAACTAGGTGATTTTTTTTCCTGTTATGAAGTGTGGTAGCCATTTAACTGCTATTATTCTAACTAGAATTGTTAATGGGATTAATTTTTATGTGAAAAATACCATCATGCCTTAATAATTATTATTTAGTCAGCATTTATGTCAACCGTGTTAGATTGAGCAACGTTTCAGTACAACCACATTTCATTTAACAAAATACTACCATAGAACTGCCATTCCAGTGGGGGAAATATCTGGAGATTTGTCTCTGTGAATAAATGAAGCATTTAAAAGCAGGTATAGAATTCTGTGTGGCAATTAGGATAAAAAGGGAAGACCAAAGAGGAGACTTCTCTGAACGGAAAATTAAATACAGCCATATAACATCTAAAAAGAATATCAGAAACAATTGTCAGTCATCAGTTACTGTTGACTCCCAGATAACTGTATAATCTTACGTTTCCTGTTTTTTTTTTTTTTTCTTTCTTGGTTTGGAAAATAAAGCCTTTTCAATAATTCAGGCAAATGGCCTGATAAATACAAATAATTGGGCATATTAAGCTTAAAAATAAAAACATATTTTATCATATGTAACTTAAAAAGTAATCATATAATTAATGGGTGAAAAACAGAGAGAAAGATTGCCAGAGATTAAGATTAAGCCCTGCAGAAGAGAATGTTCTAACTAGAAATTGGTTTAATTAATAGCACATTTTACATAATGATTACAGTGTAATTGCGCTGACTAGCAGAGTGTCATTAAATATATCCATGCTCCTTTACAACACCCTAAGGCTAAAAATAATGAGTTACATTGAAAATCACTATGCAACAGGTTCATAAATAACATTTAAGCCTATACAAGGCGAATACTTATAAATAATAAATATTTGCCTTTTGTAATTGAAGAAAAAATGACAGCCTTCTTTTTCTACTACCCTGTAGATTGTCATGTTATAATGCTGAAAAGATTTTTTCCCCTTGCGTTCTCTAGAAAGTGTTGAATAATTTATTCAAATGCTAATATTCCACATAGTCTGACTTTGAGGAACAAATATTCCTACATAAAGAATAAATGCCAACTTGCTTATTACCAGCTTCGTTTTACTTTGCATCGTGCAGTCCCCAAAAAACTATCACAGTCTATTACACATGTCAAATGAAGTTAGTGGCCAGATTTTCTTCCAGCGTAGTTACATTCTTTTTTATTTAAAAATTACCCCTTCTCCCAAAATGTTCATCATGCTCAGAGCTGTTATGTAGCAACAGCTGCTCCTCAGCTCCAAAAAGGACGACATCATAAACCTGATAACTTTTTAATCTGTAGGTTTTCTCTGGTGAATCAGGAGTACCTAATAAAACGAGTTTGATTTCATATTAGCGGTATGCTGACATCTGAAAGACCCCCAAATGGTTAGTATTTAGCTGGCTTACCAAACCCAGCAAGCTCTCCAATGTCAAAATAAAGCAACACGCATAAAGCCCAGCACAGGAGGTGGCAACGTCCTAGTACTCTATGGTGTTTTAGAGGGGTTTAGCTCCCAAAAATACTCAGGCTATGCCAACAAGGGTATGTTGGGATCATCAGAAGGAGGGACTGGTTGGGTGTCCTCTTCTCTCATGTCAGAAATGGGTAATAACTCAGGAATTAGGGAACAGGGAAAAGTGCAACGATGCTTGAATGTTTGTCTTTGGGTCTAGAGGCCTCATGCTCTGGGTGTGATCTTCCTGACCTATGGAGCTGAATCTTGGTTTCAGATTAATCGATAAAAGTAATACAGAATCCACCTGTTTCTATCCATTTATGCATGTTTTTCTCTATCAGCAAAGTGAACACAAGGCAAAATTTTCTTGTCCTGGTCAGACAATTTTTTTCCCTTTTATTTAAGCAGGAAAGATGCCCAGTTCTGTCCACAGGAAAAGACCCTTTTTATCAGTATCCTAAACACTGCACCATGGAGGATGAAACCCTAGGTGTATTTGGAGATTTAGGTGAAGCAGACCGTGTTCATTGCAATGGAATTTCCATAGTGGCAGGGCAGACAACTAGGCGCATATCCTGGTTTTCTGTCTCAGACTAAAGAGAAAATGACATTTGCATCATTGTTGGCCTCCCTGCAAAATCACTAAAATCTTTTCTTTATTTCTAATATTTTTTTTACAGCTTACAACATCCCGTTGGGATCTCCAGAGCCTATTTTACTTCACAGAAAGCGCAAGCAAAGGTGGGAATGGACTGCCGATGGGAATCTGGACTGCGGTGACTGGAGAGCAACTATTCTGTACGTAGAAATGCCTTTGTCAATGTTAATCAGCTCTGCTAACAGCTTTGGGAGGTAATAAGTACTGCGTATTTCCATTTTATCATTAGGGAACTGACAAAAAGTTAGCTTAGATGACTAGTATTGCATCACTCAAGTCAAAAGCAGAGGGGAAAAAAATAATCTGGGACTTCTTAGCCCTAGTCTTTGCTTATTTTCTAACATAAATGCGCAAGTGAAAATTTTGGTAAATCCAGCCATTGCACCTGGAAATCTCCTACCATTACTGTGTACATAGTACTGTGGTGCCAACCTTTACAATTGTATTGAGGATCTCAGATAATCTCAAATCTCCTTTTTTTTTTTTTTACAAAATACCTCCAGCATCTGTGGATATGCGTACACGACAGCCACGCTTTACTTTAGGGGTAAAAAATGCTAGCCTTGCTGAATGCACACAAAATTCAAGAAAGCACTTTTCAAAATACAAATGTGATGAAATTCTTCCCTTTATGGTAAAATGAACACACCCCATGTTTGCCTGAGGTTCTCCACACTCCAGTGCACACAGCCTTTCCAAGGGGTGACCTCTGGCGAGTGCTGCCTGCAGGAGCCCCACAGAAAAATACGGGCTTCTGCAGATCCTGGAGTGAGCCCTGCCTTGAGCTAGGTAGCACATGCCTGGGCACAGCGTAGTACCAAGACAACCAAGGCTGAATCACTGAGCACCTAGGCTGCTTTTGTTCTTTGGTCAGGTCCAGAACAGGGGCAACCATGCAGCCTGCAGACCTGCACCGACATTGCTTAAGCTTTTCTGCTTCTGATTCTCAGTGAGCTCATCTGAAAGCACCCAGCTTGTACACGTACAATAAATCTGCTCCTGCTCACATAGGACGGCCTGTGTTGTGGCTGTGCTGCACCTCCCTATATCAGTTCTGTTGTTTTTTGTTTTTTTTTTTTTTTTTTTGACAAGGATACTGATGGCTTCCAGCAGATCCACCGTCCACACGTGCAGCTTAGCAGAGACATCTCACAGACTTCAAGTTCCAGCCCTACCCTCCTATTCTCCCTAGGAGAATTAAGAACTCTTAATCAATCCTTTAAAAGCTTACTTCCTTGCAGGACCCCCATCTATGTCCCCTTGGCCAGCTGTGGTGCTACAGCCACCGACACAGCCCTGAAGGCACCTAGTGGCAGGTCTCTGCGTGGAGGCTATGCACCAGTACCAGCAGTGCTGTGATGAACACGCTGAACAGTATTTTGCACATTTAAATGCACCAAAAAAGATCAGGAAATGCTGGCCCTGAGCCATGGAGGGGATTGCTGCATTTTGTAAAAGAGCATCAAAATATTTTTCTAAAACTAGACAGCTTGTCCCTTAATTTGCTCTTTTACTAGCTTAATTAATTTAGCACAATAAAGATCATACCTGATATAGGAAACATAATGCATTAACATTTATGTGGATCCTGATCCAAACACAGTTGATATCTGAAGTCCTGCAAAGGCAACTCTTTTTTATTATTACAGAAAAAAAAACAGGGATGCTTTTTTGCCACACAGAAAGGAATAAAATGCCAGCTGATTTAAATGCTTAAACCTGCTTTGCTGAAGTTAAGACAAAATACTTCTGAAAAGTACAAAAGGGCAGAATTCAATCCAAGAAGAAAGGTTAAGAAAGATTAAGAAAGAATGTCTTCCCCTGTTTATTCACTTCTGCTGGGCAATAATATAATTTTCAGTCTCACGTCTCTATTTCAGACCACATATGGCAGTAATATTGGATCTTCACCATCGCAGCTTAACCATGACTAAACAGGTTGATGAATGTCATGCATCTTATCATCATACATGCATATTTTTAAATATAATTCACTTTTGATCTGCACCCTTGTGCAGTGGTGAATGAAAACAGTTAAGATTTCTTCCACTGTCTGCCTTTAAATGTATTAAACAGCCCTGCTGTCAATAGATTATATTCTTGTACAATGATAATAGCCCAAAAAACTAAGAGGCCTTGTCAGGAATTGCAGTTGTCACAGTTTGATGCAAATGATTTTACTTGGTGTTCATCTGCTGCACAATCATCTCATAATCTGGATATACATCACAGCATGACATGTAAATTTCCTGCTACTCTGCTTTCATTTCCAGAGGCAGCAATCAAATGAAAACCATTCAACCTCACCAAAATGTATAAATAATTTTCATTCAAACATATTAACAGTCAAAATATGAGAATTTATCACAGAGCACTACGCCTTTTAAGAAGCAATAAAGACTTTACTTTTTAAGCATATTTCTACTTAGAAAAGTAATATGAACAGTAACTTGCGATTTTAAAAGAGGATTTAAAAGTCCACATACAACGCCTAATCCTCAAACTTAAGTCTGTTGATGCTGCTTTGCTACACATACTGCTTGTAACAAAATGGCCTAGGAAGGGCTTGGGAAAAAGGGAACACAACTTGCTTCCCAGGAAAACTATTTGAATGACTGTTTTCTCCTTAGAGGTGTCACATAAAATAAATACCAGCATTCAAATACAAAGAACTGAAAATAAAAGACCGTGTCACATAATTTGATGATGCAGCAATTAAGATTGCCTTTATTTTAATTCTCCATGTTCTTTTATACACTAGATTAGATTTCAATTCATTATAGTTTAAAGATATTTTTTTTTCTCTTGGCCACCATCGATTTTTAAAGGAAGGTTACAAGCACGAACACCCCCAAAAGACTTCTTCTAAAATGCCTTCTATGAAATTCAAAAATACCTAACAAGCATCAGCTTGAACTCCACGTCCACCAGTGCTAGCTGTCAATTCTCTCCGAAGATAGGAAAGTATTTGCCCCAGCCACCTGGCTGAGAAGATGAGCGGAGACACAAGTCTGGTGGCATTTTCCAGCTCATGGCTTTGCCTAGGCAGGGGCTGAGTCAGCCGCGGAGGCATCGGGCTCGGTTCTGTGGGACACAAGGGAAGGGCAGGCTCTTGGCCAGCTCACTCATGGCTTCATCCTTCTGGTGCTGGAGAGAAGGCAGACGCTGCCTTGGGCACTGCAGGGCTGGTCTTCGCTGTAACGCCCATGGGGAGCAATGCTGGTGGTCACTGGCTGATCCAGGGGATGGTGCTACAAGCTCTGTCTGCCACGTGTGGGGCACGGGACCCTCTCGCCCCCTGGCCTTGCCATGAAGCCCATCAGGATAACGCCCAGAGGATATTTTGCATAAAGGACGGGTAAAGTCACCCTGCACTTTTTTCTAAAATGAACCTTTTTTGTTTGTATCAGCTGCAGATTTGCCCTACTTGCCAAGCTTTGCTTCCACACCGCTGGGTCCCCTGTTTTGCCTGAATCCATTCACTCCAGGGAATTGCTGAACGCCCTGGATCCGGTCACTTGTCAGGGCGTGAGGGGAGCAATCCTCTGCTGAGACCAGGGATGCAGGAACAAAGGACAGTCTGCTGTTCTTATTAATGGTGGTGCTGAAAAAAACTGCTGCCTGCCTATAAATTGGGTAGGTTTTTTTGAGAAACAGGTAAAAACTGCTAAGATGACAGTTTTTCCCATTTTTCCAGTGAGTGTGTCTGAGGAAGTAGAAGTGCAATAACCTGGGGTACAGCAGGCTCAGCCATTTGAAATAAAACTTTGCAGTACTAATGTTTTTGTAACTGCTTTCATATTGTAATGATATTTTTCCAAGCACTGGTTTTATTTGATCTTAAATACCTTTTTGGGAAAGTCCAGTGAGCTGACTCTAATAAAATCATGCTATTGAAAAAAGGTTTAAGTGGAATGTTCAGAATAAATTACAAAACTGCATGCAAGAATACCAGCTAGTGCTGCTATAAAAATCTGGAAATGAGGATTCTTGCAATATATTTTAAAGAAGTAGTATACTTTTTTTGTTCATTTTTTTTTTCACAGAATGTTTCATAATAGAAAGCCTTCACAACGTGAAAGGGGGTGAATGAATAACGAATGAACAAACTGCCAAAGAAATTGCATTTAAAAAAAAAAAAAACTTGATTTTTTTTTTTCTACAGAATATATTTCGTATCATTTTCAATAACTTTTGGAAGATAATAGGAAAAGTAATTCTGTTCCATTTTGCTATGCCAAAATACCTAAATTACATCATACTTAGACTGTCAGATTTCTCACCCATACCCAGCCACACACACACACTGTTCAGACCCTTGTATTAGGCGCTGATACCAAGAAAATGACATTGCTGTTTTTTCTCCTTGCTCTGGAAAATCCAGAAGAGTCCATATTAAGGTGCTACCAAGAGTCTGACCAAGGCTTTTCATAGACTTTCTCTCTCATAGATCAGCCGATCACGTTCCTGTGAGTGAATCCGGCTCTAGGAGTACCACAGGAGGGACTCGCCTCTACATGATCATCATTTCTCTTTCCATCTTCTGTCGGGAATCTATGCCCTATTTGTTCCACCCAGCACCTAAGGTGCTCTGCTTCAGCTGCACCAGCGTTTTAGCAGGCAGAGGGGCTGGGGGGGACATCCATGTGGTCACGGCTGGGCCATCGGCCTGCGGTGGTGTCCTGCGAGCCAGCCCCTCCAGCCTGGCTGCGGCCTGGCTGAGTGCAGGTGCCAGCTGTAGCAGCAAGAAGCTCAGTAAAGGGACCCCAACTAACAGCCCTCAGCTGAAACAAAGTCTTCTTTATATGTCAGCTGTCGTCAAAAGCAGAGGAGATGGTGCTGCCAGTTGTCACCTGGAAATCTCTCCTGTCTGTAGTCACACACACTGTGAGGAGCAAGAAGGCCGTGCTGCTTACTCAGCTCTGGTGACTTTTGACTTCCAGGCTGTCCATCAGCCCAGTCTTCAGGAAGAAGCCTAGAAGTATGTTCTCATTGTGTTTTAATTACAGCTTAATCTGGGGCCTGTTCAAAACTGGTGGTCTGTCTTATATCTCACTGCCTTCTGCCTAGAACTTGGATCCTCTTTGGTTTGGTTGCATTTGTGCAACGTCTCCCAGCAAGTACAGGTGGAAGGGAATACGTCAGACCCAAATTCCTTCCTCTGCATTGCAGGGAGGCGTTTTCATAATTCCAGTGCATTCCTCAACTTGGACATCCGCCGCTGTGCACCCCACCTCTGTCACCTTCCTTAACAGGTTCTTACACGAGTGCAGGCCTGGCAGTCTTCTCCTACTATCATGCTCCTTGCTGTATTGACTTCAGAGTTCAGCCACAACCTGGACATGGTTACCTGGCCAGGTAGCTGCATGCTGGCAGGGTGCAATGGCTAGCAAGACAAAACTAGAAGGAAGAGTTGAAAAAAGACCTGGAGCATAAGTCATGAGTGGAAAGTGTGTTAGCAGAAAAGGTGGAAACTATGGACTCAAGGTATTGTAGGATACACCACAACTGATATCACAAATAAGATCCATCAGAGTGAAAGCTTATTTATTTTAGGGTTTTGGCTGCCTCTTCAAAATAGTTTGGTCAGAGCCATATTAAATCAAAAATCAGAACTCCAGCATTGTAAAAAAGTGTGGATTCAAACAGACCTGAGGGGTTCGCAGTCCTGGTTGGCCTAAAACATAGATATGAGTGATAAAAGCATATGCATTGACACTGCAAAAGAAACGTAAAATGCTTCTTAGTTTGTGCAGCATCACCACTGGCCTAGCATCAGCATTCATCATTGTCCTGATTAACATTTGTGTATCTGTTTACTAGCAACAGATAGCAAGACAGAAATATCACAGATTACTATAATAACAAAGCGCTAAATATTGTTTCTACACTGCTAAGCTTTGTTTCCTAATATTTAGAATTAGATTATTTTTTATTTTTATTTTTGGCAGGATGGTAATGTTTTAATTGTATCTTTCTACTCCAGGGGAAAGCAGAGTATACAGAAATAACAAGCATGCCATTTAAACACATAACTGTAATGACCATAATTTGAGATTATACATTTTAGTGTTATTTTATATTGACACACATCAAATCCAAATTTCAGAGTGGCTGAATTTGAGGTTGAAGCCTGCAAATCCAGACCTGATTTCCATTGCCGCTACTTTTTCTGAGTCAGTTTCTGTGTCCAAAAGGTGAATGACATTTATTTCCTTACCTCATCAGACAACTCTAAAGACTGACTTATAAAATGGACATAGAGCATTTTGACAAATAAAATGATTGCTAAGACTTGTTCAAGACTTGGTAAACAACCTGTAGCTGCTGAGCTCTAGCCAAAACATATTCAGTGGTTTTTGGTTTTGTTTTTTTGTTTGGTTGGTTGGTTTGGTTTGGTTTGGTTGGTTTGGTTTTCTTGCATGTTTTTCAGGAGTCACTGACATTTTCTTGCATCAGGGTTCAAAAGGATGTGACGAAGGCCGTCATTGCCCTCAGCCCCATTTCAGTTGCTGGAGTTCACTGTGCTGAGTTAAAATGAGAAAACAACAACAAAAAACACCAGAACAATTCCTGTATTTTTCTTCTTTCCAGTTTCTATCTTTCAATGTGAATAAGTCATCCAGAGACATATCCCTTTTGTACTGGTAAATACTAGCAAAAGCAGCGTTTGCTCAAACCATATACAAACCCACAAAATCAGAGCCTACATATTGAAAAGTAAATCTGCCACACACTGATTTAGGCAACAAACCTGAAAACCCCTAAAGATTTCAGGCCAAATGCTCCTTCTACTTTTAAAAATCTGCTTAATCTGGATTTACATAGGTGTCACGGAGATCCCAACTGGCACTTCTGATCTACCAGACAAGGGAAATTAGTCGTCTTATCGAGATAAATGGCCCTGATGTGGTCAGCATCAGACAGAGATGTGGCTACTGAGGAGGTAGGCAGCGGACAGGGAAACACAAGTCAGAGGAGCACAGGTCCCTTAGGCTACCAGAACTGGAGAGGCAGGAGGGAAAAACAGTGTTTGGCTTATCAAAGGACCCTCTTTCTTTCCTTGTACCTGGTCATGTGTTGCCAATGAGGCTGAGGGAAAAGGAAGAAGCTGAGTATTTTTAGGGGTTAGTGAGGTTCTATGGGATTATTCAAGTGATCCAGGTCCAGGGAGAATCCTTCAATAGTTTTGTAACACCCAAAATTATGATCCAAGCTTCTTTCCTCTGTTGCCTAATTTTCGTGCCTAGAATACCTAAAACCTGAACGCATTTCTGGGTTCCCCGCAATGTTACTGAACTGACTTCTGCATGGAGATAGGGTCTGTAACCCACCTGAGGCACTGAGCACCCCCACTGCACCGTGGGGGTGGCTACAGGACTTATTGCAAGGCTGCACATTCAGTCACAGAGCAAGGCACCAAAATATTATATGCTGCTATTTGAATAATCTGATGCCTTTGTAGTTTTGAGGTTGAGTCTTTTGGCTTTGCCTATTCAAATTCTGAATAGAGAAAATGACCAGGTGGGCTCCATCTGGAGTCATGGAGCCTGGTCAAAGCAGGACTGTTCAAAGAACAGGCAGAAGAGTGTGGAAAAAAATGGGACTGGATATCTGGGAGACTCTAATTTATCAGATCTTACTTGAGGTTTCCAGTGATGCTGCTCCTAAAAGCCCTCAGGTGATGCCTGAAGCTCTTTATCCCATTGTGAAGTGCTCCAAATTTCTACCAGGGCATGAGTCCCAGTCATTCAGTTTCTTGGAGGGAGACGGAAGGGAATCTGAATCTGAAATACTGCCCATTGAAGCTCTGATGGAAAAGTTCCACAAAGAAAACCACCGAGTGCCAAGAGAAGAAGCAATTTCCTTTATGGAGCAGCATTGCAATGTCCAATTCTAACACACACTTTTTATGGGGAATAAATACATACTCCACAAGTTTTAATGACCACTCATATTTTTATTTCAGCAGCTTAAATATTTTTCTTTCAACTCTAGGAGGGGAAGGAGGAGGCACATTTCATACTGATATCCCCCAGATTTTCTGTGGTCTGATTTGGGCACTCCAAGGAAGATTTTACTACAGTAAAAGCTGGGAGCACAAAGGAATCCAGAGCAGCTCTCCTGAAGACCAGCACTGTTTTTTGCCTTCTGCCTAATTAATCGAGCAATCAGATCCAGGTGAGCAGAGTCTTGCATTCGTGCAGAGCATTGTTGACTTGAGTGAGATTCTTCAGCTGTGCCAGCCTCTACTACCACATCATTCCAGCTGCAGGACCAGGCTCCCCAGGCAAAGTGTCTTCAGCAAATGAAGACCTTCTGAGAGGCCCTCTGTCTGGCCTGAGCAAAGACCTGGGGCGAAGGAAGACTTTTCTTTCTTCTTACTTGTTCTCAAGCCGTGAGTGCTCTGGGAGGATCCAAGGGAAGCAGCCTGGCAGCAGAGGTGTGACGGCACATGCTTTAAGGCTAACCCCCAACACTACTGTAGTAGCCTGTGTGGTTTTTTGCCTGCAGAAAGCTGTGAGTTGACCTTGAAAGACTGAGAAGCCCCGTTATCTTACAAGGGCACTTCTGCAGTTTTAAAGCCCAGAATATGGACTTGTTGGCTGCTGTGATATAATAAGCAAACCAGTGTCCCTGCGCTGGAATGGTGTGGGCAGGAAGCGGTATTTTTTACACCATTAGCAATACCTGGCTTACGTTGATGCTCAGGTATGAAGTTCATACAGAATGCCCTGCTAATGTTAAGCATATATTATACTGTAACTGTGGGATGTGAAATATATTCATGTGCCTACAATACCTCAAAAGTTTATTTTTAAAGTTGCACATTTGAACACATTTAACTTAGGAGATGGGTATTGAGGTTTTCTGGGTGATGCTAATTTGTCTCAGCGGTGCCTCGTTCAGTCCTTGTTATCATTATCTCAT